>NC_134358.1:15455032-15557613 GCF_048569485.1 Anomaloglossus baeobatrachus | reverse complement strand
CAAAGCCGCGGCCTGAACGCTCTTCAGCAAGGCATCCATACTGCTGGTTCAGTCTTTGAGTCCAGGACAAAGGAATGACACCTTAACATGGGACCTATCTCTTATATGGCCCCTGCCCCCCCGTCTCTCCTCCTGCTCACTCACCCCCCCCCCACCGCATTCCTTAGGTAAAACCCCCATCCCTTACTCCTTAACCCTTTCCTGGATCTATCACTGCCTCAGTCATGTACGTTACGGCTATCTGCCTTCACTCTGCTCTACACGTCACCCCCCACACACTGTACACTACACCTCACCCCCCACAAACTGTACACTACACGTCACTCCCCCCACACACTGTACACTAAACCTCACTTCCGCACACACTGTACACTACACTAACCCCCCCACACACTGTACACTACACCTCACCCCCCACACACTGTACACTACACGTCACTCCCCACACACTGTACACTACACTAACCCCCCCACACACTGTACACTACACGTCACCTCACACACACTGTACACTACACCTCACCCCCCACACACACTGGGGTACAGTGGTACACTACACGTCACTCCACCCCACACACTGTACACTACACGTCACCCCCCACACTGTATAATACACGTCACTCCCCCCCACACACTGTACACTACACGTCCCCCCCCACACACTGTACACTACACCTCACCCCCCCACACACTGTACACTACACTAACCCCCCCCCCACACACTGTACAGTACACCTCACCCCCCACACACTGTACACTACACGTCACCTCACACACACTGTACACTACACCTCACCCCCCACACACACTGTACACTACACCTCACCCCCCCACACTGTACACTACACCTCACCCTCCACACACTGTACACTACACGTCACCTCACACACACTGTACACTACACCTCACCCCCCCCCCACACTGTACACTACACGTCCCCTCCCACACACTGTACACTACACGTCACCCCCCCCCACACACTGTACACTACACGTCACCCCCACACACACTGTACACTACACGTCCCCTCCCACACACTGTACACTACACGTCACCCCCCCACACACTGTACACTACACGTCACCCCCACACACACTGTACACTACACGTCACCCCCCCACACACTGTAAACTACACGTCACCCCCCCACACACTGTACACTACACCTCACCCCCCCACACACTGTAGACTACACGTCACTCCCCACACACTGTAGACTACACGTCACTCCCCACACACTGTACACTACACGTCACTCCCACACACTGTACACTACACCTCACCCCCCACTCACTGTACACTACACGTCACTCCCACACACTGTACACTACACCTCACCCCCCACACACTGTACACTACACCTCACCCCCCCACACACTGTACAGTACACCTCACCCCCCCCACACTGTACACTACACTCCCCCCCACACACACTGTACACTACACCCCCCCACACACACTGTACACTACACCTCACCCCCCCACACTGTACACTACACTCCCCGCCACACACACTGTACACTACACCCCCCCACACACTGTACACTACTCCTCACCCCCCACACTATACACTACACTCCCCTACACACACTGTACACTACACGTCACCCCCCCCCACACACTGTACACTACACCTCACCCCCCACACACTGTACACTACACCTCACCCCCCCCACACACTGTACACTACACTCCCCCCCACACAACACTGTACACTATACCCCCCACACACTGTACACTACACCTCACCCCCCCACACTGTACACTACACTCCCCCCCACACACTGTACACTACACCTCACCCCCCCACACACTGTACACTACACCTCACCCCCCCACACACTGTACACTACACCTCACCCCCCACACACTGTACACTACACCTCACCCCCCCACACTTTACACTACACTCCCCCACACACACTATACACTACACCTCACCCCCCCCATACACTGTACACTACACCTCACCCCCCCACACACTGTACACTACACGTCACTCCCCCACACACTGTACACTACACGTCTCTCCCCACACACTGTACACTACACGTCACTCCCACACACTGTACACTACACCTCACCCCCCCACACACTGTACACTACACGTCACTCCCACACACTGTACACTACACCTCACCCCCCCACACTGTACACTACACTCCCCCCCACACACACTGTACACTACACCCCCCCAAACACACTGTACACTACACCTCACTCCCCCACACTGTACACTACACTCCCCCCCACACACTGTACACTACACCTCACCCCTCCACACTGTACACTACACTCCCCCACACACACTGTACACTACACGTCACCCCCCCACACACTGTACACTACACCTCACCCCCCACACACTGTACACTACACCTCACCCCCCCACACACTGTACACTACACCTCACCCCCCCACACTGTACACCACACTCCCCCCCCCCACACACACTGCACATTACACCCCCCCACACACTGTACACTACACCTTACCCCCCCACACTGTAAACTACACTCCCCCACACACACTGTACACTACACCCCACCCCCCCCCACACACTGTACACTACACCTCACCCCCCCCACACACTGTACACTACACCTCACCCCCCCACACACTGTACACTACACCTCACCCCCCCACACTTTACACTACACTCCCCCACACACATTGTACACTACACCTCACCCCCCCCACACACTGTACACTACACCTCACCCCCCGCCACACACTGTACACTACACGTCACTCCCCCACACACTGTACACTACACGTCACTCCCACACACTGTACACTACACCTCACCTCCCCACACACTGTACACTACACGTCACTCCCACACACTGTACACTACACCTCACCCCCCCACACACTGTACACTACACCTCACCCCCCCCACACTGTACACTACACGTCACCCCCCCACACTGTACACTACACGTCACCCCCCCACACTGTACACTACACCTCACCCCCCCCACACACTGTACACTACACCTCACCCCCCCACACTGTACACTACACGTCACTCCCCACACACTGTACACTACACCTCACCCCCCTCACACTGTACACTACACGTCACTCCCACACACTGTACACTACACCTCACCCCCCCACACACTGTACACTACACCTCACCCCCCACACACTGTACACTACACGTCACCCCCCACACCGTACACTACACGTCACCCCCCCACACACTGTACACTACACGTCACTCCCCACACACTGTACACTACACCTCACCCCCCACACACTGTACACTACACGTCACCCCCCCACACTGTACACTACACGTCACTCCCCACACACTGTACACTACACCTCACCCCGCACACACTGTACACTACACCTCACCCCCCCACACACTGCACACTACACCTCACCCCCCCCACACACTGTACACTACACCTCACCCCCCCACACACTGTACACTACACCTCACCCCCCCACACTGTACACTACACTCCCCCCCACACACACTGTACACTACACCCCCCCAAACACACTGTACACTACACCTCACTCCCCCACACTGTACACTACACTCCCCCCCACACACTGTACACTACACCCCCCCACACACACTGTACACTACACCTCACCCCTCCACACTGTACACTACACTCCCCCACACACACTGTAAACTACACGTCACCCCCCCCACACTGTACAGTACACCTCACCCCCCACACACTGTACACTACACCTCACCCCCCCACACACTGTACACTACACCTCACCCCCCCACACTGTACACCACACTCCCCCCCCACACACACTGCACATTACACCCCCCCACACACTGTACACTACACCTCACCCCCCCACACTGTAAACTACACTCCCCCACACACACTGTACACTACACCCCACCCCCCCCCACACACTGTACACTACACCTCACCCCCCCACACACTGTACACTACACCTCACCCCCCCACACACTGTACACTACACGTCACCCCCCCACACTTTACACTACACTCCCCCACACACATTGTACACTACACGTCACTCCCACACACTGTACACTACACCTCACCTCCCCACACACTGTACACTACACGTCACTCCCACACACTGTACACTACACCTCACCCCCCCACACACTGTACACTACACCTCACCCCCCCACACTGTACACTACACGTCACCCCCCCCACACTGTACACTACACGTCACCCCCCCACACTGTACACTACACCTCACCCCCCCCACACACTGTACACTACACCTCACCCCCCCACACTGTACACTACACCTCACCCCCCCCACACACTGTACACTACACGTCACTCCCCACACACTGTACACTACACGTCACTCCCCACACACTGTACACTACACCTCACCCCCACACAATGTACACTACACCTCACCCCCCCACACTGTACACTACACCTCACCCCCCCCCACACTGTACACTACACGTCACTCCCCACACACTGTACACTACACGTCACTCCCCACACACTGTACACTACACCTCACCCCCCACACACTGTACACTACACGTCACCCCCACACACTGTACACTACACCTCACCCCCCCACACTGTACACTACACGTCACCCCCCACACACTGTACACTACACGTCACTCCCACACACTGTACACTACACGTGACCCCCCCCACACACACTGTACACTACACCTCACTCCCCCACACACTGTACACTACACGTCACCCCTCCACACTGTACACTACACGTCACTCCCCACACACTGTACACTACACCTCACCCCCCACACACTGTACACTACACGTCACTCCCACACACTGTACACTACACGTCACCCCCCAACACTGTACACTACACGTCACTCCCCACACACTGTACACTACACCTCACCCCCCACACACTGTACACTACACGTCACCCCCCACACTGTACACTACACCTCACTCCCCACACACTGTACACTACACCTCACCCCCCACACACTGTACACTACACGTCACCCCCCCACACACTGTACACTACACGTCACTCCCACACACTGTACACTACACGTCACTCCCACACACTGTACACTACACGTCACCCCCCCACACACTGTACACTACACGTCACCCCCCACACACTGTACACTACACGTCACTACCACACACTGTACACTACACGTCACCCCCCACACACTGTACACTACACGTCACCCCCACACACTGTACACTACACGTCACCCCCCACACACTGTACACTACACGTCACTCCCACACACTGTAAACTACACGTCACCCCCCCCACACACTGTACACTACACCTCACCCCCCACACACTGTACACTACACCTCACCCCCCCCACACTGTACACCACACTCCCCCCCACACACACTGTACACTACACCCCCCCACACACTGTACACTACACCTCACCGCCCCACACTGTACACTACACTCCCCCACACACACTGTACACTACACCTCACCCCCCCCACACACTGTACACTACACCTCACCCCCCACACACTGTACACTACACCTCACCCCCCACACACTGTACACTACACCTCACCCCCCCACACTTTACACTACACCTCACCCCCCACACACTGTACACTACACGTCACCCCCCACACTGTACACTACACGTCACTCCCCACACACTGTACACTACACCTCACCCCCCACACACTGTACACTACACCTCACCCCCCCACACACTGTACACTACACCTCACCCCCCCCACACACTGTACACTACACCTCACCCCCCCACACACTGTACACTACACCTCACCCCCCCCACACACTGTACACTACACCTCACCCCCCCCCACACTGTACACTACACGTCACTCCCCACACACTGTACACTACACCTCACCCCCCTCACACTGTACACTACACGTCACTCCCACACACTGTACACTACACCTCACCCCCCCACACACTGTACACTACACCTCACCCCCCACACACTGTACACTACACGTCACCCCCCACACCGTACACTACACGTCACCCCCCCACACACTGTACACTACACGTCACTCCCCACACACTGTACACTACACCTCACCCCCCACTCACTGTACACTACACGTCACCCCCCCCACACTGTACACTACACGTCACTCCCCACACACTGTACACTACACCTCACCCCCCACACACTGTACACTACACCTCACCCCCCACACACTGTACACTACACCTCACCCCCCCCACACACTGTACACTACACCTAACCCCCCCACACACTGTACACTACACCTCACCCCCCCACACTTTACACTACACTCCCCCACACACACTGTACACTAAACCTCACCCCCCCACACACACTGTACACTACACCTCACCCCCCCCCCACACACTGTACACTACACGTCACTCCCCACACACTGTACACTACACCTCACCCCCCCCACACTGTACACCACACGTCACCCCCCCACACACTGTACACTACACGTCACTCCCACACACTGTACACTACACGTCACCCCACCCACACACACTGTACACTACACCTCACTCCCCCACACACTGTACACTACACGTCACCCCCCCCACACTGTGCACTACACGTCACTCGCCACACACTGTACACTACACCTCACCCCCCACACACTGTACACTACACGTCACTCCCACACAGTGTACACTACACCTCACCCCCCCACACACTGTACACTACACCTTACCCCCCACACACTGTACACTACACGTCACTCCCCCCCACACTGTACACTACACCTCACCCCCCCACACACTGTACACTACACCTCACCCCCCCACACACTGTGCACTACACGTCACCCCCCCCCACACTGTACACTACACGTCACTCCCCACACACTGTACACTACACGTCACTCCCCACACACTGTACACTACAGGTCACCCCCCACACACTGTACACTACACGTCACTCCCACACACTGTACACTACACGTCACTCCCACACACTGTACACTACACCTCACCTCCCCACACTGTACACTACACTCCCCACACACACTGTACACTACACCTCACCCCCCCCACACACTGTACACTACACCTCACCCCCCCACACACTGTACACTACACCTCACCCCCCCACACACTGTACACTACACCTCACCCCCCCACACTTTACACTACACTCCCCCACACACACTGTACACTGCACCTCACCCCCCCACACACTGTACACTACACCTCACCCCCCCCCACACACTGTACACTACACGTCACTCCCCACACACTGTACACTACACCTACCCCCCCACACTGTACACTACACGTCATCCTCCACACACTGTACACTACACGTCACTCCCACACACTGTACACTACACCTCACCCCCCCACACACTGTACACTTCACCTCACCCCCCACACACTGTACAGTACACGTCACCCCCCACACCGTACACTACACGTCACCCCCACACACTGTACACTACACCTCACCCCCCCCACACACTGTACACTACACGTCACCCCCCCACACTGTACACTACACGTCACTCCCCACACACTGTACACTACACCTCACCCCCCACACACTGTACACTACACCTCACCCCCCCACACTGTACACTACCTGTCACTCCCCACACACTGTACACTACACGTCACTCCCCACACACTGTACACTACACCTCACCCCCCACACACTGTACACTACACGTCACCCCCCCACACTGTACACTACACGTCACTCCCCACACACTGTACACTACACCTCACCCCCCACACACTGTACACTACACCTCACCCCCCCACACACTGTACACTACACCTCACCCCCCCCACACACTGTACACTACACCTCACCCCCCCACACACTGTACACTACACCTCACCCCCCCACACTTTACACTACACTCCCCCACACACACTGTACACTAAACCTCACCCCCCCCACACACTGTACACTACACCTCACCCCCCCCACACACTGTACACTACACGTCACTCCCCACACACTGTACACTACACCTACCCCCCCCACACTGTACACTACACGTCATCCTCCACACACTGTACACTACACGTCACTCCCACACACTGTACACTACACGTCACCCCCCCCACACACACACTGTACACTACACCTCACTCCCCCACACACTGTACACTACACGTCACCCCCCCACACTGTACACTACACGTCACTCCCCACACACTGTACACTACACCTCACCCCCCTCACACTGTACACTACACGTCACTCCCACACACTGTACACTACACCTCACCCCCCCACACACTGTACACTACACCTCACCCCCCACACACTGTACACTACACGTCACCCCCCACACCGTACACTACACGTCACCCCCCCACACACTGTACACTACACGTCACTCCCCACACACTGTACACTACACCTCACCCCCCACACACTGTACACTACACGTCACCCCCCCACACTGTACACTACACGTCACTCCCCACACACTGTACACTACACCTCACCCCGCACACACTGTACACTACACCTCACCCCCCACACACTGTACACTACACCTCACCCCCCCCACACACTGTACACTACACCTCACCCCCCCACACACTGTACACTACACCTCACCCCCCACACTTTACACTACACTCCCCCACACACACTGTACACTAAACCTCACCCCCCCCACACACTGTACACTACACCTCACCCCCCCACACACTATACACTACACGTCACTCCCCACACACTGTACACTACACCTCACCCCCCCCACACTGTACAACCACACGTCACCCCCCACACACTGTACACTACACGTCACCCCACCCACACACACTGTACACTACACCTCACTCCCCCACACACTGTACACTACACGTCACCCCCCCACACTGTGCACTACACGTCACTCGCCACACACTGTACACTACACCTCACCCCCCACACACTGTACACTACACGTCACTCCCACACAGTGTACACTACACCTCACCCCCCCACACACTGTACACTACACCTCACCCCCCACACACTGTACACTACACGTCACCCCCCACACCGTACACTACACGTCACCCCCCCACACACTGTACACTACACGTCACTCCCCACACACTGTACACTACACCTCACCCCCCACACACTGTACACTACACGTCACCCCCCCATACTGTACACTACACGTCACCCCCCCACACTGTACACTACACGTCACTCCCCACACACTGTACACTACACGTCACTCCCCACACACTGTACACTACAGGTCACCCCCCACACACTGTACACTACACGTCACCCCCCCACACTGTACACTACACGTCACTCCCCACACACTGTACACTACACCTCACCCCGCACACACTGTACACTACACCTCACCCCCCACACACTGTACACTACACCTCACCCCCCCCACACACTGTACACTACACCTCACCCCCCCACACACTGTACACTACACCTCACCCCCCACACTTTACACTACACTCCCCCACACACACTGTACACTAAACCTCACCCCCCCCACACACTGTACACTACACCTCACCCCCCCACACACTATACACTACACGTCACTCCCCACACACTGTACACTACACCTCACCCCCCCCACACTGTACACCACACGTCACCCCCCACACACTGTACACTACACGTCACCCCACCCACACACACTGTACACTACACCTCACTCCCCCACACACTGTACACTACACGTCACCCCCCCCACACTGTGCACTACACGTCACTCGCCACACACTGTACACTACACCTCACCCCCCACACACTGTACACTACACGTCACTCCCACACAGTGTACACTACACCTCACCCCCCCACACACTGTACACTACACCTCACCCCCCACACACTGTACACTACACGTCACCCCCCACACCGTACACTACACGTCACCCCCCCACACACTGTACACTACACGTCACTCCCCACACACTGTACACTACACCTCACCCCCCACACACTGTACACTACACGTCACCCCCCCCATACTGTACACTACACGTCACCCCCCCCACACTGTACACTACACGTCACTCCCCACACACTGTACACTACACGTCACTCCCCACACACTGTACACTACAGGTCACCCCCCACACACTGTACACTACACGTCACTCCCACACACTGTACACTACACCCCCCCACACACTGTACACTACACCTCACCGCCCCACACTGTACACTACACTCCCCCACACACACTGTACACTACACCTCACCCCCCCCACACACTGTACACTACACCTCACCCCCCCACACACTGTACACTACACCTCACCCCCCCACACACTGTACACTACACCTCACCCCCCCACACTTTACACTACACTTCCCCACACACACTGTACACTACACCTCACCCCCCCACACACTGTACACTACACCTCACCCCCCCCCACACACTGTACACTACACGTCACTCCCCACACACTGTACACTACACCTACCCCCCCCACACTGTACACTACACGTCATCCTCCACACACTGTACACTACACGTCACTCCCACACACTGTACACTACACGTCACCCCCCCACACACACACTGTACACTACACCTCACTCCCCCACACACTGTACACTACACGTCACCCCCCCACACTGTACACTACACGTCACTCCCCACACACTGTACACTACACCTCACCCCCCACACACTGTACACTACACGTCACCCCCCACACCGTACACTACACGTCACCCCCCCACACACTGTACACTACACGTCACTCCCCACACACTGTACACTACACCTCACCCCCCACACACTGTACACTACACGTCACCCCCCACACTGTACACTACACGTCACTCCCCACACACTGTACACTACACCTCACCCCCCACACACTGTACACTACACCTCACCCCCCCACACACTGTACACTACACCTCACCCCCCCCACACACTGTACACTACACCTCACCCCCCCACACACTGTACACTACACCTCACCCCCCCACACTTTACACTACACTCCCCCACACACACTGTACACTAAACCTCACCCCCCCCACACACTGTACACTACACCTCACTCCCCCCCACACACTGTACACTACACGTCACTCCCCACACACTGTACACTACACCTCACCCCCCCCCACACTGTACACCACACGTCACCCCCCACACACTGTACACTACACGTCACTCCCACACACTGTACACTACACGTCACCCCACCCACACACACTGTACACTACACCTCACTCCCCCACACACTGTACACTACACGTCACCCCCCCACACTGTGCACTACACGTCACTCGCCACACACTGTACACTACACCTCACCCCCCACACACTGTACACTACACGTCACTCCCACACAGTGTACACTACACCTCACCCCCCCACACACTGTACACTACACCTCACCCCCCACACACTGTACACTACATGTCACCCCCCACACCGTACACTACACGTCACCCCCCCACACACTGTACACTACACGTCACTCCCCACACTCTGTCCACTACACCTCACCCCCCACACACTGTACACTACACGTCACCCCCCCACACTGTACACTCCATGTCACTCCCCACACACTGTACACTACACGTCAACCCCCCCCACACTGTACACTACACCTCACCCCCCCACATACTGTACACTACACGTCACCCCCCCACACTGTACACTACACGTCACTCCCCACACACTGTACACTACACGTCACTCCCCACACACTGTACACTACAGGTCACCCCCCACACACTGTACACTACACGTCACTCCCACACACTGTACACTACACGTCACCCCCCCACACACTGTACACTACACGTCACCCCCACACACTGTACACTACACGTCACCCCCCACACACTGTACACTACACGTCACTCCCACACACTGTACACTACACGTCACCCCCCCACACACTGTACACTACACGTCACCCCCACATACTGTACACTACACGTCACCCCCCACACACTGTACACTACACGTCACTCCCCCCCACACACCGTACACTACACGTCACTACCACACACTGTACACTACACGTCACTCCCCCCCCACACACTGTACACTACACGTCACTCCCTCCCACACTGTACACTACACGTCACCCCCACATACTGTACACTACACGTCACCCCCCACACACTGTACACTACACGTCACTCCCCCCCACACACTGTACACTACACGTCACTCCCACACACTGTACACTACACGTCACTCCCCCCCACACACTGTACACTACACGTCACTCCCTCCCACACTGTACACTACACGTCACCCTCCACACAATGTACACTACACGTCACTCCTACACACTGTACACTACACGTCACCCCCCACACACTGTACACTACACGTCACTCCCACACACTGTACACTACACGTCACTCCCCCCCACACACTGTACACTACACGTCACCCCACACACACTGTACACTATACCTCACCCCCACACACTGTACACTACACGTCACTCCCCCCCACACTGTACACTACACGTCACCCCCCCACACACTGTACACTACACGTCACTCCCCCCCACACACTGTATACTACATGTCACCCCCCACACACTGTACACTACACCTCACCCCCAACACACTGTACACTACACGTCACTCCCCCCCACACACTGTACACTACACGTCACCCCCCCACACACTGTACACTACACGTCACTCCCCCCCACACACTGTACACTACACATCACCCCCCACACACTGTACACTACACCTCACACCCCACACTGTACACTACACGTCACCCCCCCACACACTGTACACTACACGTTACCCCCCTACACACACTGTACACTACACCTCACCCCCCACACACTGTACACCTCACCCTCCACACACTGTACACCTCACCCTCCACACACTGTACACTACACGTCACCCCCACACACTGTACACTACACCTCTCCCACCACACACTGTACACTACACGTCACCCCCCACACACTGTACACTACACCTCACCCCCCCCACATACTGTACACTACACCTCACCCCACACATGTCAACTCCTAATTCTCCCCAGAATGTAAGCTGTATGTGGAAAAGGGGAGGTTGAGGGGGATGATATGTATGGAGAATGTCAGCTGTATATCGGGGAGGAGAGAGGGATTGATATGGTGTTATGGGTGAGTCCCGCTCTGGGGCGACCTCTGGCAACGTTAGATACTGTAGGGATCAGCCTCAGGTGAGTGTTTTGAGGTGTCCCCGCTTCCTTCTCTCTAGCGTCAGGGCACCAAGTTGTATTATGTTCCCGATGTACACTGTGGGTTGCGGTGCTTGCGGGGTGTTCTCTTATACGTGGCTGAACCCCAGTAATCATTGTGCAACATTATCACTGGTCATTTTTTTGCCTGGACCTTAAATGAATTCTGTAGAACCCCTTCCAGAATGGACCTGTGATACAGGGTTTTGCAACCAGAACAGCAGGTCACAGGTCCGGCAGCCAGCTGTACTATTCCTGAACCCAGGGTGGTGCTCCTGGGAAGATTTTCAGGTAGACAGGACAAGTGTTTTTGTATTTTTCGAAGCCTGCAAGTTTTATTTTAATCTTTCGGGAGTGAGGATTAACGGGGTGGGGATTGTGATCTCTCTGCTCCAGGGAGACCCGCAATCCTGTGCCTTTTCTCTTCAGTCTGACTGTCAGTCACTGAGTTATTTATGGCCCTAGGCCTAATCTAGGATGACCCTGACTGTGCCTCGCAGGCTGAGACTCAGTTATGCAAGCTCCAGCAGGGAGACCGGCCATCGCAGGAGGTTTGTTCTGAATTTCGGAGATGGGCCACTGACACTAGGTGGGTGGGTTTTTGCCAGGGTTTGTCAGAAAGACTCACGGATGCATTAGGCTATGTGCGCACGTTGCGTAAATACATGCAGTTACGCTGCGCTTTGTAGCACAGCGTAACTGCATGCGTCCTGCGTCCCCTGCACAATCTATGGAGATTGTGCAGGGGCCGTGCGCACGTGGCGTCTTAGAGCGCAGTGATTCGGCTGCTGCCCGATGCGCGCGTTCTAAGAAGTGACATGTCACTTCTTCCGTGCGCTTTGCCGGCAGCCCCTGCTCTGTCTATGGCAGGAGCTGCAGGCAGAGCGCATGGAATCGGCTTTTTTTTTTTTCTCTACGGACATTTTCTGCAGCGATTTGAAGCACACGTGTGCTCTTCAGATCGCTGCAGAAATTTCTGCAGGGCTAGTACGCAACGTGCGCACATAGCCTAAGTGTTACATGAATCACCTGAAACATTGGAGGCCGCCGTGGCTCTGGCCATACGTATCTATTGATGCCCCAGAGATTGACCTTTGATGACTTTGCCCTCAGTAGTGCTTCCTAAAGGCCCAGTCACACTAAACAACTTACCAGTGATCCCAACAACGATACAACCTGATAGGGATCGCTGCTAAGTTGCTAGGAGGTCGCTGGTGAAATCGCTCCAGCGATCCCACCAGCAACGTGACCTGGCAGGGATCGCTGGAGCGTCGCTACACATGGAAGCATGCTGCGCTTGGTAACTAAAGTAAATATCGGGTAACCAACCCGATATTTACCTTGGTTACCAGCGCACACCGCTTAGCGCTGCCTCCCTGCACACCTAGCCACAGTACACATCGGGTTAATTACCCAATGTGTACTCCGGCTACGTGTGCAGGGAGCAGGAGCCGGCGCTGACAGCGGCGGACGCTGGTAACCAAGGGAAGGGCTTCTTGGTTACCCGCGGTTTACCATGGTTACCAGCCTCCGCAGAAGCCGGCTCCTGCTCCTGCACATTTAGTTGTTGCTGCCTCGCTGTCACACACAGCGATCTGTGCTTCACAGCGGGACAGCAACAACTAAAAAATGGCCCAGGACATTCAGCAACAACCAACGACCTCACAGCAGGGGCCAGGCTGTTGCTGGATGTCACACACAGCAACATCGCTGCTACGACACAAAAGTCGTTCCTCAGCAGCGATGTTGCTTAGTGTGATGTGGCCTTAAGTCCTTCCTGTCAGCTCTCATCAACCAGTGGAGTTGGGAGCAGGTCTTCCTCTCTGTCTGGATCCTCTGCGGTTTGCCATAAGACCGGGCTGTTGTGGGCTGCCATTAAAGTGAACCTGTCACCTGAATTTTCGCTATGAAACTAAAAAAATCCCCTTCTGCAGCTCCTGGGCTTCATTCTAGAAAGGTTCATCTTGGTACTGGGCCCCCTTTCAGACCTAAATAAACACTTTATAAAATCTTACCTTTTGGTATTCTAATGAGCTTTGCTGGCCGTGGGGTTGGACTGTATTTCTTCTGTTATTCCCCCCTCCTGCCGCTGTTCGCCGTCCCCCTGTGTTGATTTACATCGATGAGGCCGCCACCCTCATGTTGCGCTGTTCAAATCGCGAGGCGCGAGATTATGAGCTGTGTCATTATTATTATTATTATTATTATTATTATTTATTTATAGAGCAGCATTGATTCCATGGTGCTGTACATGAGGGGGTTACATACAGAATACATATACACGTTACAATAGACAGACTATCACAGAGGGAAGAGGGCCCTGCCCTTGCGGGCTTACATCCTAAAGGATTTTGGGGAGGAGACAGTAGGTGGGGTGTAGGTTGGGCGGCAGCTCTGCACGGTGGTGGGGCGGCAGCTCCGCACGGTGGTGGGGCGGCAGCTCCGCACGGTGGTGGGGCGGCAGCTCCGCACGGTGGTGGGGCAGTGAGGTCATTGTAGATTATAGGCATTTCTGAACAGATGAGTTTTCAGGGTCCGTTTGAAGTTTGCAAGTGTAGTAGATAGTCTGACGTGTTGAGGCAGCGAGTTCCAGGAGACTGGGGATGCTCGGGAGAAGTCTTGGAGTCGGTTGCATGAGGAGCGAATGAGAGAGGAGGAGAGAAGGAGATCTTGGGAGGACCGGAGATTACGTTTTGGAGTGTAGCGAGAGATTAGTTCAGAGATATATGGAGGAGACAGATTATGGATAGCTTTGTAGGTCAGGGTTAGTAGTTTGAATTGGTGTCATCACCAGCGTCATCCAAGTACCCGCCGAAAATCTCGTGCCCGCGGTAATAGGTAACGTGGATGATATGGCAAGCGCTAGCGCATAACAGTGGAGGCAGAGGGAAAAGCGCGGGCACGAGATGTGTCTTACTTCGGACCTGTAGGGGTGTTTAGGGTTAATAAAGTGGTGAAAGAGGGTGTTTTTTGTATTTTATTAAAGGACTAGCTGTACTACCCGGCTTCGCCCGGGTTAATAACTGCTGTTAACAAAATAGAATGTATTAACAAAAATGTATTCTGCACACAAAAACCACAAAACAAATAGAAATGTAATTATTAAAAGACAAAAACTAAGCTAATAGAAGCATTTCACAACATATATTTCAATACCACAGATATTCCACACAGATTTAACTAAATTGGCCAAGTAATGTGCTCCGTCTGCTTCTTTCCAGATCTGTCTCTTTCCCCGACTGTCTCCATCTGCCTCTTTCCCTGTCTGTCTCTTTCCAGGTCTGCCTCTTTCCTCGTCTGCCTGTCTCTGTCTCTTTCTTTGTCTGTCTCTGTCTCTCTGTTTCTTTCCCCATCTGTCTCTTTCCAGGTCTGTCTCTTTCCCTGTCTGCCTCCCCGCCTCTTTGTCTGTGTCTTTTCCTGTCTGTCTCTTTCCCTGTCTGCCTGTCTTTGTCTGTCTCTATTTCTCTGTCTCTTTCCCCGTCTGTCTCTATCAAGGTCTGTGTCTTTCCCCATCTATCTTTCTCTGTCTCTCTGGCTGTCTCCTCCTTCCCTGTCTGCCTGTCTCTGTCCCTGTCTGCATGTCTGTCTGTCTCTTTCCAGGTTTGTCTCTTTTTTTTCACCGTCTGTCTCTTTCCCTCTCTCTCTGTCTGTCTCTGTCTCTCTCTATCCGTCTCCCCACCGACATCTTATTACCTCACATATAAGCTTCTTATACTTAGAATGTCTTTTGTTCCTATAGCAACCACTCACAGCTGCTACTAATAACCTGTAGTTCCAGGCTCCATTTACTTTAATGAAGGCATGTTTTTTGGAGAGTAACTGAGTAAGCGGGGTTAAACTTTCCTGTCAAAACTTAGTCTACGACGCTCCCTGGGTCACATGAGGTGTCTGTGCAAAATTTTGTGATTGTAAATGCGCCGGTGCGGATACATTTTTCGTTTCACTTTTTCCCTATTATGTAGATAGGGGTAAAATTGATTGGTAAATTGGAACACACGGGGTTAAACTTTCGCCTCACAACATAGCCTATGACACTCTCAGGGTCCAGACGTGTGAGTGTGCAAAATTTTGTGGCTGTAGCTGCGACGGTGCAGATGCCAATCCCGGACACACACACACACACACACACACCTTTATATATTAGATTAAAGGATATAATAAATTATTTTGGGGGTGTATGTGTTTATTTACTTTCACTTACAGATTAGTGATGGGGATGGGGTCTTATAGACGACTACCATCACTAATGTAGGACTTAGTGGCTGCTGTGGGCTGTCATTAACTCCTTATTACCCCGATTGCCACCGCAGCAGGGCAACGGGAAGAGCCGGGTCCAGTGCCAGAATTGGCGCATCTTATGGATGCACCACTTCTGGGGCGGCTATGGACTGATATTGTTAGGCTGGAAGGGGCCAAATAACTATGGCTCTTCTCATTCTAATAATATTAGCTCCCAGTTGTCTGCTGCACCTTGGCTGGTTTTCGAAAAATGGGGGGGACCCCAGGTTATTTTTATTAAATAGATCAAATGATTAAAAAAAAGTGTAGGATCCTCTCTATTTTTCATAACAAGCCAAGGTACAGCAGACAGCTGAGGGTTGCAGCCTGCAGCTGCTGCTGTTCCTGTGCTGGATATGAAAAATGGGGGGGAACCCACCTCATTTTTTTACAAAAAAAAAAGTAAGGAAACAGCTGTCCAAGCTGACTATCGCTCTATCAGGCTGTTCTGTTATTGATTTCTATGTATTCTATGTATTCTTCTTATTAGCTATTCTATATGTTCTTTGTATCTATCAATTATCATATTTTATTTCTCTTTTAAAAAACACACTGACAAAAACGTATGCGTTTTCACCAGGGTTTTTATGTCAGACGCAGTGTTTACAGTTGTCAAGTCTGCCAGAGGGTGCATTTATTTTGTCAAATCAAGAACGCAGAGTGCGAATATAGCCTTAAAGGTCATTCTATTTAGGTCTGCCCATCGCAACCTAAGCAACGGAGGTCGTTGTAAACCGTCTGACACCAGGTTGTGTGTAGGATTACAACCTGGGCGTATATAACAACCTGGGCATATATAACAACCTGGGCGTATATAACAACCTGGGCGTATATAATAACCTGGGCGTATATAACAACCTGGGCATATATAACAACCTGGGCAGATATAACCAACTGGGCGTATATAACAACCTGGGCGTATATAATAACCTGGGCATATATAATAACCTGGGCGTATATAATAACCTGGGCGTATATAACAACCTGGGCGTATATAATAACCTGGGCGTATATAATAATGTCACGCTCCCCGGCTCCCCTGCTAGGCTCCCCGGCTCCCCTGCCTTGCTTACCGGCTCCCCTGCCACGCTTCCCCGCTCCCAGGTCGCGCTCCGCCGCTCCCGTGCCAGGCTTCCCGGTCCTCCTGCTCCATCGCCTGCGGTCCCCAGGCAGCCCGGTCCCCGCTCCCGGCGCCCGTCGGCTACTCTGCCTCAGCCCGGCTCTCCTGCTTCCTACTCACCGCTTCCTCCTCTGGCTTCTGGCACCCGGGCCTCACGCATGCGCATTAGGGCGCGCGCGCGGTCATTGACCCTCTCTTAAAGGGCCAGCACCTAGAAACAGGAAATTGCATAGACAGGTACAGGGTATATTAAGAATCACTTTCCTGGTGGGCGGGGCCTGTTCTACGTGTTT
Source organism: Anomaloglossus baeobatrachus (assembly GCF_048569485.1). NCBI lineage: Eukaryota > Metazoa > Chordata > Amphibia > Anura > Aromobatidae > Anomaloglossus > Anomaloglossus baeobatrachus. Next base: position 15,538,768 of record NC_134358.1, on the reverse strand, counting down.
ATCAAGCTAGTGTTCAGGTCCCCTATTGCTTTGCCTTGTGCTTTGCCTGCATTAACCCTGTCCTGTCTCGTAGAGCCTGTCCTGCCACGCCAGCCGCTCCGAACCACGCTCATTCCCGTACCCTGACGGTGACTTCGGCGGATGTTCCACCATCTCTGCAGCTCCGCCAGTCTCCAGTCCCTGGCTCCGTTTGGTGACCCGTTCCATCGCTCAGCAAGTTCCGGATCCCGCCTGACCTTACCACCTGGCCTCGGACTCTGAGCCTCGTCACCCGGACTACCGTCCAGAACTCCGTCCACCTTTCCTGCTCCCCTACGGACTGTCCGGCTACCATTAGTGCTTCAGCTGCCGTGCACCCAGACCCTCTGGCGGGGTGACCTGCCTGGCTGCCTCCTCAAGAAAAACCGGTGTACGGTCCAGAGGTTCCACCACCCGGACGTTACAAATAACCTGGGCGTATATAATAACCTGGGCGTATATAACAACCTATATATAAGTGAGTATAATATACAATTATAATGCCCATGCAAAACCTCAGTGTCAGAGGTTATCCCTACATCACCAGGTTAAAGTGGCCCAAACAAGTGGAGCTTACCCATATTGGAGACCCCCGCACGCAATTTGGCGCGCGTTTCGCCACCAGCGCTTTCTCAGGCCTGAAACACACTTCCTTTAAAAACACGCACGTGCTGCGAGACACGTATTTACCCTGCGTGTTACGTGTGGTAAGTACGTGTCTCGGATACGTGCGGTCCACGTGTGTTCTATGTGTGCTATCCGCGATAGCACACGTAGAACCGGTAATTTGCATATTCACGTGGTCCGTGCTGCTGTCCGTGGTGCTGATCTTCGGTCTCCAGCCCTCCCGTCTCCCCGCTGCTGCTGCCGGCCGCAGTGAAGTGAATATTAAATGAGCATAATGAGCGGCGGTCGACAGCAAGAGGCAGCAGCGGCAGAGACAGGAGGGCTGGAGAAGGTGAGTAAATGTTTTTATTTTTTTTGCACTGACACGTGTGTTGTCTCCGGCGAGTGTCACACGGGACCGCTTCCACACTACACCCGTGTGGTACGGGTGCGGGCCGTGTGACACCCGTGCTGCCGGAGAAAACGTGGACATGTCATCGTGTAGAGAAACGCACACACGTACAAACGCACACACGTTCTGTGTGTTTTTTTTACGCGTGTGTGCCTGCTACAATAGGGTAGCATTGCTGAACGTGCCGTCTCCGTGCCGCCGATACGTGCAACAAATGGCAGACACGTGCCGGCGGCACGGATGTGTGTCGGAGGCCTCAAGGAAGGAGTCTGTGTATAGTCTGTGCACTCCGGTCGATGATTGAATCGTTAGTAAATGACTCCGTGTGAGTGGGAGATCCACAAGCCGACAGGGACGTGATATCTCTTACATGTGGGATTGTGATGCTAGGCCTGGTGGAAGAATATGGACTAGTGACATCAAAGAAACTGATGGTTATTGAAAAGCTGAAAGAAGAAGTGTGCTTTACAGTAAAGTGTATTGCAGAAAACATACTTAAGTCTTGTGCAAAGCTGCCGATATGGGCTCTTTACAAAGAGCTCAGCTTCCTCTTATGTGTTGGAAGGTCTCCCTACTCGTATTGTCTTGGGCCTTCCCTGATTAATTGTGCATAATCCAGTGGTGGACTGGCAGTCTAGAGAGATAGTCAGATGTAAAAATAATTGCCTGAATACGATTATCTCGTCTGTCTCCACTAAAGCAGAGCCCTCCTTTTTGTGCAATTCTGTTGATGTATTCTCGGAAAATGGATGCTAAGATCTGCCTCTCCACCGTGCATATGATTGCCCTGGTAACTTGCTCTGCAGGGCAGAACTTCCCAAGACCAAGTTTCTGGCCCCGAAAGGCAAGGTATGAAGGATTAAGGCGGGCTTTACATGCTACAACATCGCTAGCAATTGCTAGCGAAGTCGAGCGCGATAGCACCCGCCCCTGTCGCAGATGCGATATGTGGTGATCGCTGCCGTAGCGAACATTATCGGTACGGCAGCTTCACACGCACATACCTGCTCGGCGACATCGCTGTGACCGCCGAACTATTCCTCCTTCAAGGGGGAGGTGTGTTCGGCGTCACCGCGACGTCACTAAGCGGCCGCCCAATAGCAGCGGAGGGTCGGAGATGAGGGGGACATAACATCCCGCCCACCTCCTTCATTCCTCATTGCCCGAGGGCGCAGGTAAGGAGATGTTTGTCGCTCCTACGGTTTCACATACAGCGATGTGTGCTGCTCCAGGAACGACAAACAACATCGTATCTGCGGTCGACCCAACATTATGGAAATGAACGACGTTACACAGATCAGCGATATTGTACGCGTCTGTGCTCGTTCATCGTCGCACCTAGGATTTACACGTTACGATGTTGCTACCGGCGCCGGATGTGCGTCACTAACGACGTGACCCCAATGATATATCGGTAGCGATGTTGCAACGTGTAAAGCCCGCCTAAATCTTGGAGAGTCTTGCTAAGGGACATATTAGATCCTCTTCTTCTCCTGTGGCAGTAGGGTTCTTCTTCGTCAAAAAGAAAGATGGAGGTCTGCCTCCCTGTATAGATTTTTGTAAGTTGAATCAAATTGCCATCTGTGACCCTTATTCTCTGCCGTTCATCCTTGTTTTATGTAATCAGATTGTGAGTGTTAAGTGGTTCTTCATGTTGGGTCTTACAGGGCCTATATTCTGATTAGAATCAGAGAAGCAGATGAATGGAAAACAGTTTTTGACATGCCTGAAGGTCATTACGAAAACTTAAGGGCACTTTACACGCTGCGATCTCGCTATCGATATTGCTAGCGAGCGTGCCCGCCTCCGTCGGTTGTGCATCACGGGCAAATCGCTGTCCGTGGCGCACAACATCGCTTACACCCATCACACGGACTTACCTTCCCTGCGACGTCACTGTGGCCGGCAATCCGCCTCCTTTCTAAGGGGGCGGTTCGTGCGGCATCACAGCAACGTCACACAGCAGCCGTCCAATAGAAGCGGAGGGGCGGAGATGAGCGGCCGGAACATCCCGCCCACCTCCTTCCTTCCTCATTGCCGGTGGACGCAGGTAAGGAGATGTTCGTCATTCCAGCGGTGTCACATATAGCGATGTGTGATGCCGCAGGAACGACGAACAACCAGCGGCATGCACCACCAACGATATTATGAAAAGGAGCGACGTGTCAACGATCAACGATTTTTGACGTTTTTGCGATCGTTGATCGTCGCTCCTTGGTGTCACACACAACGATGTCACTAACGGCGCCGGATGTGCGTCACTAACGACATGACCTCGACGATATATCGTTAGCGATGTCGGAGCGTGTAAAGCACCCTTTAGTCATGCCTTTGGTCTGACGAATGCCTGTCCATTTTTCAACACTTTGTCAGTGACATTTTCTGTGTCCCAGTGGGAACGTTGGCGGTAGTATATCTAGATAATATGTTGATTTACTCGTCCATCCTCATCCTCAAAACACATGGGGGAAATAACTGGGGAAAATAGCTCACACAGGGCCGCCATCAAGACATGACAACCATGACTGGTGTATGGGGCCTGGGGTAATTACTTAGACTTATGCTTGGGCCAGGCCCCCCTTTTCACCGGGTCACAGCCACGGTAGAGGGGCCTGGCCGTGTTGTTTTAGCTACTACACAAGGCTAATTTGCATGCAAAGTGCTTCAGGGGCATCACATGCAAATTGGCCATGTGGTGGAGGCAAGATCAGTGCGTCATCCCACAGCCCAGTGTGTAGCAGGGTGATGAGGTTATCACTCTGCGACCTCAACATAAGTTCTATGGGCAACGCAGAGCTGCGGAGTGGCGAGGACGCAACAGCCAGCAGGGAAATGTAAGCGCTCCGTGAACTGAACACAGTAGCAAGGAGATCAACAGTGGTGATGGAGAGACCTGCCGACCCCAGTCCTTGCTGTGCTTCAGCTGGCTGTGCGTCAGAGGGTGCACATCCAGCTGAAATGCATCACGGCTCAGATAGGACGCCACACAACAAGGATGCCGGGATAGGGTGAGTAAAATGTTTTTTCTTTTTTTTTCTTTTTGCGTCAGACAAATATACCAGGAAAAGCCTAGGAAGGGTACATATATACCAGGAGGAGGACATATATACCATGAAGGGGACATAAACCAGGATGGGGACATTTATACTAGAATGTGCCCAGGACTGATATATATATATACCAGGAGGGGCCCAGGAAGGGGACATATATACCAGAAAGGAGACAGAAACCAGGAAGGGGACATATATACCAGAATGTGTCCAGGACTTGGATATACCAGGATGAGGACAAATAAACCAGGATAGGGATATATATACCAGGAGGGGCACAAAATGAGGACATATATACCAGAAGCAGCCCAGGAAGGGGACATATATACCAGGAGGAGGGCATGTATGGTAGGAAGGGGACAAATAAACCAGGATGGGGACATATATACCAGGATGGGCCCAAAAAGGAGACATTTATATCAGGAGGGAGACATGCATACCAGGAAGGGCCCAGGATGGGGCATATATACTAGGAGGGGGACATATATACCAGGAAGGAGACATATACCAGTAGGAAGACATATATACCAGGAGGCTATTTTACAGAGGGGCAGTGTGTGTGGGGATAGTATACAGAGGGGTAGTGTGTGGGGCGCAATATACAGAGGACCAGTGTGTGTGTGAGGACATTAAAAAGAGGGGCAACTTGTGTGTGGGGGGGGAGTATACAGAGAGGCAGCGTATGTGAGGGATATTATACAGAAGGGCAGTGTGGTGGGGGGGATATCATACAGAGGGACAGAGTGTCTGAAGATATTATACATAGGGGCAGTGTGTGTGTGGGGATATTATACATGGGGCAGTGTGGGAGAGATTTGGAGAGTGTATTATGAAGAGGGGTGGTGTAGGGAGTGTATTATTAATTTCCTGAGGGAAATACTTCATTTTCTGGAACAACTTCAAGGGTGGTAACACTTTTGGCCATCATTGTGTATGCATATTATATGCTTCACACGGACATATGTGAGAAAACAGGGATGTGTGCGCAGACCCATTGATTTTAATGGGACTGCGTATATCTGTGTCTCCATTACGTATGAAACATCATACGTTCCGTAATCACGGATGTGTGAAGGGGCCTTAGGTGAGTGTTGCGATGTGTCCCTACTCTCTTCTCCTTAATGCCAGGGCTCACCATTGTATCAGGATCGTGGTCTACCCCATGTGTGGCAGAGCTCACCGGGGGTGCACCAGTAGTCACTGTGCGATATATGGATGGAAAATGTGAACTGTACATAGGAGAGGGGCAGAGAGAGGGACTGATATGGATAGAGAATGCAAGATGTACAATGGAGAGGGACTGATATGGGTGAAGAATGTGAGAGGTACATGGAAGAGGGGGGATAAGGACTGATCTGGAAGGAGAATGGGAGTTGTAAAATGGAAAGGGGAGGAGAGAGGGACTGATATGGATGGAGAATGTGAGCTGTACATGGGAGAGGGGAGGAGAGAGGGACTAATATGGATGAAGAATGTGAGCTGTACATGGGAGAGGGGAGGAGAGAGGGACTGATATAGATAGAGAATGTGAGCTGTACATGGGAGAGGGGAGGAGAGAGGGACTGATATGGATGGAGAATGTGAGCTGTACATGGGAGAGGGGAGGAGAGAGGGACTAATATGGATGAAGAATGTGAGCTGTACATGGGAGAGGGGAGGAGAGAGGGACTGATATGAATGGAGAATGTGAGCTGTACATGGGAGAGAGGAGGAGAGAGGGACTGATATAGATGGAGAATGTGAGCTGTACATGGGAGAGGGGAGGAGAGAGGGACTGATATGGATGAAGAATGTGAGCTGTACATGGGAGAGGGGAGGAGAGAGGGACTGATATGGATGGAGAATGTGAGCTGTACATGGGAGAGGGGAGGAGAGAGGGACTGATATAGATGGAGAATGTAAGCTGTACATGGGAGAGGGGAGGATAGAGGGACTGATATAGATGGAGAATGTGAGCTGTACATGGGAGAGGGGAGGAGAGAGGGACTGATATGGATGAAGAATGTGAGCTGTACATGGGAGAGAGAGGAGAGAGGGACTGATATGGATGAAGAATGTGAGCTGTACATGGGAGAGGGGAGGAGAGAGGGACTGATATGGATGAAGAATGAGCTGTACATGGGGGAGGAGAGAGGGACTGATATGGATGAAGAATGTGAGCTGTACATGGGAGAAAGCTGTACATGGGAGAGGGGAGGAGAGAGGGACTGATATATATCACGCTTCCCGGTCCCCTGGCCCCGCTTTCCGGTCCCCGTGGCCCGCTCCCCGCTCCCCGGCGGCGTCCCCTGCTCACCACTCCGGTCCAGGCCTCCTCTTCCCCGCCTGTGGCCTCCATGCGTCCAGCCCCCCGCTCCCGGCGCTCCTCTGCGACGTGGGACACCCAGCCGGGCACCCCTGCTTCCTCTGCACCGCTCCCGGGACTGGCTTCTGGTACTCGGGCCTCGCGCATGCGCATTAGGGCGCGCGCGCGGTCATTGACCCTTTCTTAAAGGGCCAGCACCTAGAAACAGGAAATTGCTTAGACAGGTACAGGGTATATTAAGATTCACCTTCCTGGTGGGCGGGGCCTGTTCTACGTGTTTAGCAAGCTAGTGTTCAGGTCCCCGTATTGCTTTGCCCTGTGCTTTGCCCTATATTAATCCTGTCTGTCTCGCAGAGCCTGCCCTGCCACGCCAGCCGCTCCGAACCAAGTCCATCCCTGGAACCTGACGGTAACTTCGGCGGATGTTCCACCACCTCTGCAGCTCCGCCAGTCTCCAGTCCCTGGCTCCGTTCGGTGACCCGTCCCATCGCTCAGCAGGTTCCGGATCCCGCCTAACCCTACTACCCGGCCTCGGACCCTGAGCCTCGTCACCCGGACTACCGTCCAGAACTCCGTTTGTTCCACGACATCCACCTTTCCAGCTCTCCTATGGACTGTCTGACTACCAACAGTGCTTCGGCTGCCGTGCATCCAGACCCTCTGGCGGGGTGACCGGCCTGGCTGCCTCCTCAAGGGAAACCGGTGTACGGTCCAGAGTTTCCACCACCCGGACATAACAATATAGATGGAGAATGTAAGCTGTACATGGGAGAGGGGAGGAGAGAGGGACTGATATAGATGGAGAATGTGAGCTGTACATGGGAGAGGGGAGGAAAGAGGAACTGATATGGATGAAGAACGTGTAACATGTGAGAGGGAGTGATATGGATGAGCATGTGAGATATACATGGGGAGGAGAGGAGAGAGGGAGTGATATGGATGAGCATGTGAAATATACATGGGGGAGGGGAGGAGAGAGGGACTGATATGGATGAGCATGTGAGATATACATGGGGGAGGAGAGGAGAGAGGGAGTGATATGGATGAGCATGTGAGATATACATGGGGGAGGGGAGGAGAGAGGGACTGATATGGATGAGCATGTGAGATATACATGGGGGAGGGGAGGAGAGAGGGAGTGATATGGATGAGCATGTGAAATATACATGGGGGAGGGGAGGAGAGAGGGACTGATATGGATGAGCATGTGAGATATACATGGGGGAGGAGAGGAGAGAGGGAGTGATATGGATGAGCATGTGAAATATACATGGGGGAGGGGAGGAGAGAGGGACTGATATGGATGAGCATGTGAGATATACATGGGGGAGGAGAGGAGAGAGGGAGTGATATGGATGAGCATGTGAGATATACATGGGGGAGGGGAGGAGAGAGGACTGATATGGATGCGCATGTGAGATATACATGGGGGAGGGGAGGAGAGAGGACTGATATGGATGAGCATGTGAGATATACGTGGGGGAGGGGAGGAAAGAGGACTGATATGGATGAGCATGTGAGATATACAGTGGTGTTCATAAGTCCTGCATAGGATAAATTGATTTTTCAAGTTTTAAACGTTTTCTGTCGAATAGCTTCGATGCTAATATGACATATTATATTTGGTTTTGTTCAGAAAACAATTTTGCATTCTCTCCCTGTAATATTTTTAGCTTTTGAAGCAGTTTTGCCTGAAATTATTGCAACAATATGGGAATTGAAAGCACAACTAAATATTGTACAGCTTCAGATCCAAAATTAGCCAATCACAGATGAGGTTCTTGTGACCAATCTTAACCTGGATATGGCAGCCAATCACATTCCTTTACATTGCCTCACATCTGCTGCTTAGTTTGCTTGTTTTATCGGTAGGTCTATCGAGTGAATCATACTGTAGAGCTTTATGATGGGAGTCTTCAGATTCTTGTCAGCGGAGGATCGTGTGCGACTTGTGGTGCTACATGAAGAGGGTTACACTGGCCCCAGATCGCAGGGAAGGGCGGCTGTAATTAGAGGACAGTTGTAAGAATTTTGCAGAAACATAACAAGCTTGGAATTACCCAGGACAGGCCCAGATCGGGTCGGCCCAGAAAGTCAACTAAAAGGGAGGATAGATACTGATAAGAACATCCCTTGCCAATGGAAAGATCACCTCTCCTCAGCTTCTGCGAGAATGGCAAGAAAAGTGCAATATTGAGGTAGCAACATCCACTGTTAGGAAGAGATGTTTGGAAGCAGGATTGAGAGGGTGCAAGGCCCGAAAGAAGCCATTGATGACAGCCATACAGGGTGCAAGGCCCGAAAGAAGCCATTGATGACAGCCATACAGGGTGCAAGGCCCGAAAGAAGCCATTGATGACAGCCATACAGGGTGCAAGGCCCGAAAGAAGCCATTGATGACAGCCATACAAAGACAAAGGCGAAAACTGTGGGCATTGAAATATTCAAAATGGAGGCATTAGGAGTGGGAAAAAGTGCTATTTAGTGATGAAAGCACTTTTTGCATTTTAGGAAATGATGGCAAGTCTTATGTGAGAAGGTTTCCACATGAAGAGCACAAGCCAAAGTGTTTGAGCTTCTCTGTGAAACATCCGATGAAAGTAATGGTCTGGGGCTGTATGGCAGCCAATGGTGTTGTAAGGCTTCATATTGTGGAGGGTTAATGCAAAAAAATACATAGACATCCTTAATAAGAAAATGCTGCCTTCTGCTCCACACCTGTTTTCAGGGGATTAGATCTTCCAGGATGATAATGCTCCTTGTCACAGAGCTAAGACAGTAACGGAATGGGAAAAAAAGGACAAGGTGGCTACTACTGACCGGCCAGCCCAGTCCCCGGACCTCAACCCAGTTGAAAATTTGTGTCTCAAGGTATCAATAGAGATATCTAAAAAACAGCCAAGGACCAAGAGAGAGTTGATTGAGGCTCCAATACAAGCCTGGAACCATCAGCACTCGTGACATCTGCAGAAGCTCGTGCACTCAATGCCACAGAGATGCAAAGGCCAATAAAGTATTAGAAGCCAAAGATGCACTCAAAAGGCCCTTTTCAGGACTCTGAATTACATAAAAAATAATAAATCTTAAAAAGTAAAATTTAAGTCTGTGTGAACTTGCATTGGAAGGTAATGAACTTAGAAACCTGTTCACCATTCTACACACTGCACTGGTGTAGGTATGGTTATGCTGTAAAAAAAAAATATAAAAAATGCACATATCATAACAATCTATACACTTGGGACATTCAAAAATGAGTATGGCATACAATGAGGGACTACAAAAACATATATGTTCCACCAGTTTCACTGTAGAGATGCAGAAGTATGATATATGTAGTTTTCTTTATGCCTATGCAGGACTTATGAACACCACTGTACATGGGGGAGGGGAGGAGATAGGGACCGCTATGGATGAGCATGTGAGATATACATGGGGGAGGGGAGGAAATAGGAACCGCTATGGATGAGCATGTGAGATATACATGGGGGAGGGGAGGAGAGAGGGACTGATATGGATGAGCATGTGAGATATACATGGGGGAGGGGAGGAGAGAGGACTGATATGGATGAGCATGTGAGATATACATGGGGGAGGGGAGGAGAGAGGGACTGATATGGATGAGCATGTGAGATATACATGGGGGAGGGGAGGAGAGAGGGACTGATATGGATGAGCATGTGAGATATACATGGGGAGGGAAGGAGAGAGGGACTGATATGGATAAGCATGTGAGATATACATGGGGGAGGAGAGAGGACTGATATGGATGAGCATGTGAGATATACATGGGGGAGGGGAGGAAATAGGAACCGCTATGGATGAGCATGTGAGATATACATGGGGGAGGGGAGGAGAGAGGACTGATATGGATGAGCATGTGAGATATACTTGGGGGAGGGGAGGAGAGAGGGACTGATATGGATGAGCATGTGAGATATACATGGGGCAGGGGAGGAGAGAGGGACTGATATGGATGAGCATGTGAGATATACATGGGGGAGGGGAGGAGAGAGGGACTGATATGGATGAGCATGTGAGATATACATGGGGGAGGGGAGGAGAGAGGGACTGATATGGATGAGCATGTGAGATATACATGGGGAGGGAAGGAGAGAGGGACTGATATGGATAAGCATGTGAGATATACATGGGGGAGGAGAGAGGACTGATATGGATGAGCATGTGAGATATACATGGGGGAGGGGAGGAAATAGGACCCGCTATGGATGAGCATGTGAGATATACATGGGGGAGGGGAGGAGAGAGGACTGATATGGATGAGCATGTGAGATATACTTGGGGGAGGGGAGGAGAGAGGGACTGATATGGATGAGCATGTGAGATATACATGGGGGAGGGGAGGAGAGAGGGACTGATATGGATGAGCTTGTGAGATATACATGGGGGAGGGGAGGAGAGAGGGACTGATATGGATGAGCATGTGAGATATACATGGGGGAGGGGAGGAAAGAGGGACTGATATGGATGAGCATGTGAGATATACATGGGGGAGGGGAGGAGAGAGGGACTGATATGGATGAGCATGTGAGATATACATGGGGGAGGGGAGGAGAGAGGGACTGATATGGATGAGCATGTGAGATATACATGGGGGAGGGGAGGAAAGAGGGACTGATATGGATGAGCATGTGAGATATACATGGGGGAGGGGAGGAGAGAGGGACTGATATGGATGAGCATGTGAGATATACATGGGGGAGGGGAGGAGAGAGGGACTGATATGGATGAGCATGTGAGATATACATGGGGGAGGGGAGGAGAGAGCACTGATATGGATGGAGTGTGTGTGTGAAAGGACGGTAGATATGAGTGACCTCAGTATCACGAACAAAAATGATACATATATATATATGTGTATATATATACATATAGGGTGAATGCATGCTGCACAAATGAACTAGGAACACAATTGCCTGAATGTGTTGTATGTCTCTGCGTCTCCTGTCTACCTGCCATGTTTACTCGTCTTGGGATTTTGAAAAATACGGCGCTTCAGTTTAGGCTACATTCACATGACCGTTCCGTTTTGGCGGTCCGCAAAAACCGGTCCTGTTTTTCCACGGATGCATCCGTGTGACAACCGCATCTGTCTCGTTCCGTTCAGTATACGGTCCTTGTGACATCTGTGTGACTTCCGTCTTTTTTTGCGGACCTCAAAAAAAAAATGTAATTAGCGTCACATGCAGTCCAGGGTATCTGACCAGATGCTGGTCCCGATATGAAGTCTATGGGAAACAGAAACTGGCGTAAAGGGGTAGGAGCAAGTGCTATATGCTCACCGATCACCAGCACGGCTGTCACACTGCTCCTGCGGCAGCTCTTTGTTCTTCCCGAGCCGGCCGCTTATTAGGCTCATACATATTCACTCCTCCCCCCGTCTGTGATTGGTTACAGTCAGATGCGCCCCCACGCTGAGTAACAGCTGTCTGACTGCAACCAATCATAGCCGTTGGTGGGCAGGTCTATATCGTACAGTACAATAAATAAATAATTTAAAAAAAACAAACAGCATGCGGTCCCCCACATGGGGACCCACGTCATTGGGAGCCCCCCCACACTATAATATAAGCCAGCAGCCGGCCGGAATTGCTGCATCCATTAGATGCGACAGTCCTGGGACTTTACTCGGCTCATCCCGAATGCCCTGGTGCGGTGGCAAACTGGGTAATATATAGGGTTGATACCAGCTGTGTAATGTCACCTGACCTCAAGCCCAGAGGTCAGTGATGTCACGGCATCTATCAGATGCCCGAGATCACTACTCAGTCAGTAATAAAAAAAACAATCCCCAATACATTCACTCTTTCACCAATTTATTGGAAAGAAAAAACAAACGCAGGTCCAGTGTAATCCAATAAGGGGGTCCCACGATGATCCGCACTCACTGTCCCAGTCAGTGAAGAGCAGAATGTTCCCCATTGGCTGGGAGAGCAGTGCAGTGACCTGAGCTAACATCAATAGGTCTGCCCAGGTCACTGCAGGGGATGACCAGCACTGACTTGAGGAGGTTAGCGAGGTGCATTACCTGCGGTGATGAATGCCGCTGCACTCCTGACGTCAGCGCTCGTCACTGAGTTCAATGACCGCCGCGTTCACAAGCGAAGTGAGGTGATGTGAGAACACAACGGGCATAGAAGTCAGTGAAAAGCGCTGACGTCAGGAGTGCAGGACTTCATCACCGAAGGTAATGAATTTTACTAACCTCCTGACGGCAACGCTCATCATCCCCGCAGATGCTCACACGCTGCAGTGCGGGGCAGATGCGGACACGCTGCAGTGCGGACATATGCTGACACGCTGCAGTGCGGGCAGCCACGGGGCTGGTGAGGGAGCGGGACACAGACTGCAGGGGCACTCGACAGAGGTCACACGGAAGTGTTTCCGTGTTGCTTCCGGGGATTTTGCGGACCCATTGACTTGTATTGAGTCACGGTCCGTTATTACAGAACAGAATAGGACATGTTCCATAATAACAGAACGGACATACGGCATCCGATGTGCTTTTTTGTAGGATTGGATGCACACGGAAGTGCTTCTATGTGCATCTGATCCTACACAAAAGACATTGAAAAGATGGTCATGTCAGTAGGTCCGGAAAAAAACAGGAACTGACCAGGACAGACGGAACGGTCGTCTGAATGAGCCCTGAATCTGCACAAGTGCCTTCTTGCAAAAACATGTGCAGGGACTCCCCACCCCCGGCCTCCACCTCCTCCTCTGACTGATGTGCAGGGACTCCCCACCCCCGGCCTCCACCTCCTCCTCTGACTGATGTGCAGGGACTCCCCACCCCCGGCCTCCACCTCCTCCTCTGACTGATGTGCAGGGACTCCCCGCCCTGGCCTCCTCCTCTGAGTGATGTGGAGGATCTACCCATGCTGGCCTCCTCCTATCACAGTTCTACTTTCGTTTCTTCTTGCTTTGTCTTCCTGGTATTTTGGTCATTTCCTCAAAAAATCTTAGGACATAAAGTGAGAAGAAGAGAAGGCCTGTGACACTGAATGCAATAATATATCACACATGCTTCCTTTTGTGTAGGGTAAGTGTGGGGTAACTGTACGTTACACTATGTTACAAGCATGGGGTAACTACATTATATTATATTACGGGGATAGGGTAACTGTACATTATATTGTCTCTTTCAGCATGGAGGTGGAAGTCCAGGGCCTGACTGATGAGGTTCACACCGACTTTCTAATCCTGTACTTGGAGAGTAAGCGGCGCTCTGGTGGAGGTCCTGTGTCTTCATACACCCGCACTGGGTCACAGGCCGTGGTGACATTTGAGAATATTTCAGGTAGGTGTGGAGGCATTCCTGGTATCGGTGGTTTGGGTGTAGTAGGTGGGGGAGTGTTTTGGTGAGTAATGGTAGCTCAGCTTATTTCTCATTCCTCGCCTTCTTTATCACTACGCCTGGCTAGAGCAGAGCTTCATGCCACAAGTTTATTTCACCTGGTTGATGTCCATCTATTGGCTTTGTGTGTGACTACTGGTTTCACCCATGTTCAGTAGACGAAAATCATGTTGGTGGAGCAGATCTTTTCTTCTATTCTTTAGCTGACCAGTGACATTGAAGAGAGATGTTAATTTCTGCAGCAGGTCCTCCTGGCTCTGAGATATCCTCCTGGCTGTGAGATGTCCTCCTGTATTCTCCTGATCATCAGATGTTCTCCTGGCCTTGAGATGTCCTCCTAATTGTGAGATGTTCTCCTGGCCTTGAGATGTTCTCCTGACTTGGAGATGTTCTCGTGACTTGGAGATGTTCTTCTGGCTTGGAGATGTTCTTCTGGCTTGGAGATGTTCTCCTGACTTGGAGATGTTCTTCTGGCTTGGAGATGTTCTTCTGGCTTGGAGATGTTCTTCTGGCTTGGAGATGTTCTTCTGGCTTGGAGATGTTCTTCTGGCTTGGAGATGTTTTCCTGACTTGGAGATGTTCTCCTGACTTGGAGATGTTCTCCTGACTTGGAGATGTTCTCCTGACTTGGAGATGTTCTCCTGACTTGGAGATGTTCTTCTGGCTTGGAGATGTTCTTCTGGCTTGGAGATGTTCTTCTGGCTTGGAGATGTTCTTCTGGCTTGGAGATGTTCTTCTGGCTTGGAGATGTTCTTCTGGCTTGGAGATGTTCTTCTGGTTTGGAGATGTTCTTCTGGCTTGGAGATGTTCTTCTGGTTTGGAGATGTGCTCCTGGCTTGGAGATGATTTCCTCGGCTTGAGATGTTCTCCTGATCATCAAATGTTCTCCTGGCCTTGAGATGTTCTCCTGATCCCTCATCATCAAATATTCTCCTGATCATCAGATGTTCTCCTGGCCTTGAGATGTTCTCCTGGCCTTGACATGTTCTCCTGATCCATCATCATCAGATATTCTGATCATCAGATGTTCCCCTGGCATTAAGATGTTCTCCTGGCCTTGAGATGTTCTCCTGGCCATGAGATGTTCTACCTTTTGTCTGGTCCTTCTCAGAGAGTTGCCCCATGGTCTTCATCATCTCCTCCAGGGACATACATGGTATATTTATGGTACTTTTACTATAGACACAAAAGTTATGATTTAGAATATAAATCTGTCTTCAGTTTGTCCTGGCAGCCGCACAACAGATGTGGAACTTCTTTGCCCTGCAAGCTGCTAAAAATAATTAGTAATAATTTTATGTATATAGCGCCAACATAATCCACAGCACTTTACAATTTAGCAGGGTAGGACAGGTGGTACATTTCATTTAACCTGCAATGATAGACTATGATAGACCCAGAGACTCTACCCCCTTAGATAATTTTTTTTTAGATCTCTGATTTAAAAAAAAGCCTATGGAGGAAGCCTTGTGACAGGAATAAGGCAAAACAGATTTAGTCCCTTCAGCAGCAGAACACATGGAGATACGACGATAAACCCTAAGGAAGGGGACCCACAGAATAATAATAATAATAATTTATTCACTTATATAGCGCTATTAATTCCACAGCGCTTTACATACATTGGCAACACTGTCCCCATTGGGGCTCACAATCTAAATTCCCTATCAGTATGTTTTTTGGAGTGTGGGAGGAAACCGGAGAACCCGGAGGAAACCCACGCAAACACAGGGAGAACATACAAACTCCTTGCAGATGTTAGCGCTGCAAGGCTGCAGTGCTAACCACTGAGCCACCGTGACAGAAGAATCCAATAAAGACCTAAAAACTGAAGCCTGCTTCAACTACGTCTTCTGAAGTTTATCAGTCATGAATGTGTGAGGGAAAGAACAAGATGCTGCTCTATGGAAACTGAGGAGTGCACAGCAGTGGAAGAAGAATCAACCACGGTGAAATGGACCCTAAAGGCTGCTTTACACGCAGCGACATTGCTCAAGCGATCTCGTTGGGGTCACGGAGTTTGTGATGCACATCCGGCCGCTTTAGCGATGCCGTTGCGTGTGACACCTATGAGTGATTTTGAATTGTCGCAAAAACGTGCAAAATCGCTCATCGGTGACATGCCCCCCTATTCTCGATTATCGCTGCTGCGCGGTGTACGATGTAGTTCGTCGTTCCTGCGGCAGCACACATCGCTATGTGTGACGTCGCAGGAACGAGGAACCTCACCTTACCTGCGGCCGCCGGCAATGAGGAAGGAAGGAGGTGGGCGGGATGTTACGTCCCGCTCATCTCCGCCCCTCCGCTTCTATTGGGCGGCGGTTCAGTGACCCCTGCTGTGACGTCGCTGTGACGCTGAACAAACTGCCCCCTTAGAAAGGAGGCAGTTCGCCGGTCACAGCGACGTCGCTGGGCAGGTAAGTAGTGTGACGGGTCCGTGCGATGTTGTGCGCCACGGGCAGCGATTTGCCTTTGTCGCACAACCGATGGGAGCGGGTACGCACGCTAGCGATATCGGTCACAATATCGCAGCGTGTAAAGCGGCCTTTAGGCTATGTGCCCACGGGACTCTGTACTTGCGGATATATCTGCAGGTACGTCCGCAGGTTTCCCGCAGCTGTTCCCTGGATCCGCAGCTATCCATTGCTGCGGGATTCCAGCGAAATATCTGCGGTTAAACTGCGGACATTCACTTACCTGTGAAAGTCCCGGCCTCAATCTCCATAGTGGAGGGCCGGAAATTCCGCAGGTATTTCCGCAGGGATAATTGACATGCAGTTACGTGCGGCTGCGGGACATCCGCAGCATGTTTCACAGCCGCACATACCACAGCATGGACACAGACACTCCCCATGTCCCATAGGATAAGATGGGGAGTGTCTGTACTTGCTGAAACCTGCGGATTTATCTAGAAAATCCAGATAAATCTGCAGGTTCTCCGTGGCAAAATCCGCAGGTGCGGGCTCCCTTAGGCACATAGCCTAAGGGGTACTTTGCACGCTGCGACATCGCACCTGCAATATCGTCGGGGTCAAATCGAAAGTGACGCACGTCCGGCGCCGGTAACGACGTCGCAGCGTGTAAAGCCTAGGAGCGACAATCACCGATCACAAAAACGTCAAAATCGGATGATCGGTGACAAGTCGCTCCATTCCATAATTTCGGTACAATGTTGTTCCTCGTTCCTGCGGCAGCACACATCGCTGTGTGTGAAGCCGCAGGAGCCAGGAACATCTCCTACCTGCGTCCCGCGGCTCACGCCGGCTATGCGGAAGGAAGGAGGTGGGCGGGATGTTTACGTCCCGCTCATATCCGCCCCTCCGCTTCTATTGGCCGCCTGCCGTGTGACGTCGCTGTGACGCCGCACGACCCGCCCCCTTAGGAAGGAGGCGGATCGCCAGCCAGAGCGACGGTCGCAGGGCAGGTATGTGCGTGTGAAGCTGCCGTATCGATAATGTTCGCTACGGCAGCTATAACACAATATCGTATGGGTGACGGGGGCGGGGACTATCGCGCTCGGCATCGAAAGCATCGGCTTGCGATGTCGAAGTGTGCAAAGTACCACTTAGGCTATGTGCGCACGTAGCGTTCTGCCCTGCAGAAATTTCTGCAGCGATTTGAACAGCACACGTGCACTTCAAATCGCTGCAGAAAGAGTCCGTAATGAAAAAAAAAAAGCCGATTCCATGCGCTCTGTATCCAGCCCCTCCCATAGACATAGGCTTCATGCAGAGCGCACGGAAGAAGTGACATGTCACTTCTTAGAACGTGCGCTTCGGGCAGCAGCCGAAGCGCTGCGCTCTAATACGCCACGTGCGCACGTCTCCTGCATAATCTTCATAGATTGTGCTGGGGACACAGGACGCATGCAGTTACGCTGCGGTGCAGAATGCAGCGTAACTGCATGAAAACACGCAACGTGCGCACATAGCCTTAGGCTATATGCACACAGTGCAGTTTTTTCTGCACACAAACTGCAACCAAAATTGCATCTTGTTACAGAGAGCCTGAAAATGTAAAAAAAACCACTTGTAATGTAGGTGCGTTTTTGATGCGTTTTTAGTGCGTTTTTGTTAATTTCGCTTTTTAAAGGAGAATCAAAATATGATAGCATAGGATAATGGATAGATAGCTAGAATAGATGGATAGATAGAAAAAATAGAAAGAATAGATAGATAGAACATATAGAATAGAAAGAAAGAAAGAACAGAATACTGTAGATAGAAAAAATATCAGAATAGCTTTATAAAGGGATAGCCAGCTTGGGCAGCTGTTTTTTTTTAAATTTTTCTTTTGTTAAAAAATGACGTGGGGTCCCCCCATTTTTCATATCCAGCACAGGAACAGCAGCAGCTGCAGGCTGCAACCCTCAGCTGTACCTTGGCTGGTCATGAAAAATTGAGGGAATCCCACACTTTTTTTTTAAGTATTTGATTTATTTATTTTTTTTTAAAAATGACATAGGGTCTCCCCATTTTTCTAAAATCAGCCAAGGTACAGCAGACAACGGGGGGCTGATATTATTAGGGTGGGAAGGGCCATGGTTATTTGTCCCTTTCCAGCCTAACGATAGTAGCCCACAGCCGCAACAGAAGTGTTGTATCCTTAAGATGCGCCAATTCTGGCTCTGGACCCAGCTCTTCCCGTTGCACTGGTGCGGTGGCAATCGGAGTAATAAGGAGTTAATAACAGCCCACAGCTGAAACTTACTCCTAGATTAGTAATGGCAAGCATCTATGAGACACCCACCATCATTAATCTGTAAGTGAAAAGAAATAAACACAAACACCGAAATACTGCTTTATTTGGAATAAAAGACAA
This sequence comes from Anomaloglossus baeobatrachus, assembly GCF_048569485.1. Lineage (NCBI taxonomy): Eukaryota > Metazoa > Chordata > Amphibia > Anura > Aromobatidae > Anomaloglossus > Anomaloglossus baeobatrachus. The sequence continues at coordinate 15,520,181 of NC_134358.1, read as the reverse complement.
AAAAACCCCACCCTCTTTCATCACTTAATTAACCCCCCAAACACCCCTCCAGGTCCGACGTAATCCACACGAGGTCCCACGACGCTTCCAGCACTGCTACATATCTGAAGCTCACAGCAAGCGTCATAGAACAAGACTGCCCCCTGTGAGCTCCACACAGCAACTGAAGTGAGCCATGCAATAAGTTGTGACGTCACTCAGGTAATTTGCTGTCACAGCTTGAGTCCTCCACCTGTGACTTCAAATCAAGCCGCGACTGAAGTGAGCCGCACGATCAGCGGGACGTCACTCAGGTGATTTGCTGTCACAACTGGAGGACTCAAGCTGTGACCGGAAATCACTTGAGTGACGTCACCGCTTATGGAGCTCACAGCGGTCAGTCTTGTTCTATGACGCTCGCTGTGAGCTTCAGATATGTCGCAGTGCTGGAAGCGTTGTGGGACCTTGTGTGGATTATGTCGGACCTGGAGGGGTGTTTGGGGGGTTAGTAAAGTGGTGAAAAATGGGTCTTTTTTGTCTTTTATTTAAAGGATTTTTTGGATGTATATTTACTTTCACTTACAGATTAGTAATGGGGGTGTCTCATAGACCCCTGCCATGACTAACCTAGGACTTAGTGGCAGCTATGGGCTGCCAATAACTCCTTATTACCTTATTACCCCGATTGCCACAGCACCAGGGCAATTCGGGATGAGCTGGGTAAAGTCCCAGGACTCTTGCATCTAATGGTGCGGCAATTCCAGGCGGCTGCTAGCTGATATTTTTAGGCTGGCGGGCTCCCAGCCTGAAAATACCAGCCATCAGCTGTAAGGCTTTATCTTGGCTGTGTGTCAAAATTGTGGGGGACTGCACGCCGTTTTTTTTAAATTATTTATTTATTGTACTGTACAATATAGACCCGCCCACTGCTGGCTGTGATTGGATGCAGTCAGACAGCTGTCACTCAGCATGGGGGCACATGTGACTGCAACCAATCACAGATGGGGAGGAGTGAACATGTATGAGCCTAATGAGCGGGTGCAGTGAATGTTATTGAGGCTAATGAGCAAGTCGGGCAGAAGAATGAGAGGCCGCAGGAGCAGTGTGACAGCCGCGTGGCTCCGGTGATCGGTGAGTATGAAGCGCTTGGGAAGAGAGAAAGACACTGACACCAAAACATTCACTGCAGCATTGATTTTGTCATTCTGGAACTAAGTTGGTGAGCTGCGTTTTTTTTACAAAACCACGGGTAAAACGTATGCAAAACGCAAACCATTTGTAACCATGCGTTATCATGCGTTGTTCATCCCCCTCATTGGTTTCAATGGTGGACAAATGGTGACAAAAACGTAAGAAAGAATGAACACGCTTCTTTTTTTGTCACAAACTTTTGTCAAAAAAAACTGCTGCCAAATAAACTGCAAGGTCTGCACAAGAAATCTGACTTCTCATAGACTTTGCTGAGAAGTTAAAAATTCTAACAACAAGACTGCAGCAAAAATGCGAGAAAAACGCAGCGTGCGCATGTAGCCTAAAACCTAAAGACAAGAAAAGGTCAGAGGCCGAAGAAACATTGGAAACAAGGGTCCATCATCTAAGGGATGTGGGTCGCTTGGATGCTTTCTTACCTCTGGTGGAGCCACATGCAGATATCCTGAAGGAAACTGTCCTTTTTAAGTAGATCCTCAGACATTGAGATAGATCCAAAAGATTCCAGTGGAATCTTAGATTCAATCAGAGTGAAAAAGAAGCAATAAAATAAACTGATTAATATTTAGAAATTACAGAATCTTAGGTCTGTGGAATCCAAGGGAAAGACTAAAGCGGGCTTTACACGCTGCGATATCGGTATCGATATCGCTAGCGTTCGACCCGGCCCCATCGTTTGTGCGACACGGGCATATCGCTGCCCGTCGCGCACCCCTGTCACATGTACTTACCTGCATAGCGACGTCGCTGTGACCGGCGTACCGCCTCCATTCTAAGGGGGCGGTCCGTTCGGCATCACAGCGACGTCACTAAGCAGCCGCCCAATTAAAGCGGAGGGGCGGAGATGAGCGGGACGTAACATCCCGCCCACCTCCTTGCTTCCTCATTGCGGGCGGGACGCAGGTAAGGTGAGGTTCCTCGTTCCTGCGGGGTCACACGGAGTGATGTGTGCTGCCGCAGGAACGAGGACCAACATCGCCCAAATATCATCAACGATAATTGGGAGGGGGGGGATGTCACCGATGAGCGCTTTTGAACATTTTTGCGACGATTCAAAATCGCTCATAGGAGTCACAGGCAACGACATCGCTACAGCGGCCGGATGTGCGTCACAAAATCCGTGACCCCAACGAGATCACTGTAGCGAAATCGTAGCGTGTAAAGCGGCCTTAAGCAAAAAATTCCGCACACCACTATTAATCATTTAAAATCTCCAAAAAGTTCATTAGTACAATAACACGCTTAAAATCACCTAAAATCACCATGGGAAATGGTCAAATAATCTATATAAACCTGTCAATACAACCGTGGAAAAGGAGAGCAACAGCCATGGAAATAGCCACTCTAGATATACCGTATATGAAAATATAATAGATAAGTACATCAGTAACCTCAGGTATCAGATGACCAGTGTGACCGTCACACACTAATGCTATAGGTGCTCATATAGAAATACATGCAGATATATGTATACTTACAATATGCTAATCAAAAGCCCATAGATCTAGTGGGTGCAGATGTCACCAACCTCAGCTATGTAATCAATGATGTGGGTTCCACCTATTAATACAATAGGCAATAATGCGGTAAGTGGGCGCAGATCCCACGCGTATCACCGGTCAAGGCAGCTTCATCAGGGAGATGCAAACACAAATAGTGAGCTCAAGAGGCCACTATATACAGACACTTATCAGACAAATAACATGCCAGTGTGTCATGAGTGGCTTAGTGATCTGCATGGTGCGTCAAGCATGGGTGTGTGCCCACCGGCAATGAGCCGTTCTATTGTGTGCCCACCGGCAAGGAGTCATTCTATTGTGTGCTCCCCGCAAGGAGCCATTCTATCGTGTGCCCACCGGCAAGGAGTCGTTCTATCATGTGCATCCCGCAAGGGGCCGTTCTATCATGTGCCCCCCGCAAGGAGCCGTTCTATTATGTGCCCCCCACAAGTAGCCGTTCTATTGCGTGCCCTCCGGCAAGGAGTCTCGTTCTATCTGTGACATTTTTTATATCTAATTCTGTATTTCCAGATGCAGAGAACGTATTATCTAAGGAGGAACATTGCGTGCAGTCGGTCACAATCCGTGTGAGGCGTCCTCCCCCATGGGATCTTGGGAAAGTAGCCTTGTGTGGTCTTCCTCCAGAGACTTTGGATCCTTTTCTAGAACTTTATGTGGAGAATGTAAGTGGTCGAGACAACTTCAGCCTGATACGATCCTCAGGCCGGACAACGGTGCTTGTCACCTTCCAGGAGCCGCTGAGTGATGAAGGTGAGTGCTGACCTGTCCCAGATTGTTGCTTTATCTTCACTTCTGGGAGTTATTTTTACATGTGTTTGTCTAGAATTCATCCGTTTGGGAAGAAGTGTTGAGAAGCGGCCATTGCAAGGATCTCTCCTGTCTGTTCAGCGTGTCCGCGTCTGTGCTGAGGTCTTGGTGGAGAATGTTGGGCATGATGTTTCCTCTGACCTTCTGGAGATGTATTTTGAGAGTCGACGAAGCGGAGGAGGAATTGTAAACTCAGTAAGGATGCTCAGGAACAACTCTGCTGCCGTAGTGTCCTTTAATGATGCTCATGGTGAGTGAGAAGCAATAGAAAATGTCATGGACGTGGTGGTGGAATCACAGGCGTAGACTAGGACATCTTCACATAATGAACTTTACACTACTGGGTCTTAAAGTCTGGAAGGAGATGATCATTGTGAATTAAATGTCCTGCACATCTAAGCCATGGCAACCATAGCATCAATACAGTGGCATGCAAAAGTTTGGGCACCTCTGGTCAAAATTACTGTTATTGACCATGCCACTGTATGTAGTGCAACACATCCTAAACCTATGGAGTCACCATTATCCCCTAACCTCCTGTCCACAATCGATCTATGAAGTGAGGATTGCTCCGTAATCTCAAAACTACAGAATGTTAATGCTAATGTAAGGATAATTGTTTGATAAAACCCAACACTTTGTGATATGTGGGTGCCATTGATGGGGCTTATATAATTAGTGCCATGTAACGATGTCCTGTACCTCTGTTTGTTTATTCAGTGGCCACGCGGGTTCTGACCCGGACACATTCTTTGCAGAACTGTCAGCTGACCATCTCTCCATACTACCCTGCTCTTTTTGGGTCTCCCGACACGGAGGAGACCGGACCTGCAGATGAAAAAAGCACAGAGGTTGAAAACAGTGAGGAGCGCAGTGAACAGCAGACAGACATAAAAACGGAGGAGAAGATGGAGTGTCAGGACTGGCCAGAGCACCAGCCATATTACAATCAGGCCAGAGCCTCAGGAGCTGGTGACCATGAAGACAAGAACATGGGTCCACGAGACGTAAAGAGGTCCGAGGAGATGACAAAAGCAGATCCTCCAATGAGGCAGAGAAGGAACAACACTGAAGCATGCACCTCTCTACCACCAGATGAAGCTGAAGTCCTCATGGACTTATCAGAGCTTCGGTTCCTACAAGAATATCACCATGACCTTCTGGCAGGAATGGAACAAGTCACCATTGTCCCCCTGGAAGTACAAGGCAAATGTGGATTTAAGGTGAGCGTCTGTGATGCTGGGATCAAAGGTCTTTATACACTGCGTGCAGAATTATTAGGCAAATGAGTATTTTGATCACATGATACTTGTTATACATGTTGTCCTACTCCAAGCTGTATAGGCTGAGAGCCAACTACCAATTAAGTAAATCAGGTGATGTGCATCTCTGTAATGAGGAGGGGTGCGGTGTAATGACATCAACACCCTATATAAGGTGTGATTAATTATTAGGCAACTTCCTTTTCTTTGGCAAAATGGGTCAGAAGAGAGATTTGACGGGCTCTGAAGAGTCCAAAATTGTGAGATGTCTTGCAGAGGGAAGCAGCAGTCTTGAAATTGCCAAACTTTCGAAGCGTGATCACTGAACAATCAAGCGTTTCATGGCAAATAGCCAACAGGGTCGCCATTTCCGACAGAGATCTCATGAAATCAAGACTATCTGGGAGGGGGCTATTGTACCGACATTACCTCCGGAGGCCTCACCTGAGCCCAGGCAGCTTGGAGGGACGTCCCATGTGAGGCGGTTACTGTACTGACATTACCTCCGGAGGCCTCACCCGAGCTCATGCAGCTTGGAGGGACGTCCCATGGAGGGACAAACTCCTCTACTCCTAAGAAATGGGGGGAGTCTGTTTTATTCTATAGCAGAAAGGGAACACTTTGTCAGTACCTGTCCCTCTGTGCCGAAGGAAAACGGCAGTCGGAAAACTTTTAGACCCAGGTGGGTTGGAGCATTCCAACCTGGGTCTACGTATTTCCTCCACCATGGTATCTCAATGTTTATTACCCCCAAGGGTTAAGGTCGGGACCTAGATGTCCCCATTATGGTTTTTCTGGATAGTGGTTTAGGGGTAAACAGAATTGATGAACAGTTCTCTCATTCTTCTGGGTTTGAGGTGAAGGAGTTTTCAAATCTAGTACAGATGTTTGCCATTGATTAGTCACCTCTTTCTCAGGGGGTTTTGCTGAGTGTCTACATGGGCTTGAACTCCATATAGGGATCCTCCATTCGTCGCTCATATCTTGTTATGTACTTAAGGGCCTCCTTGCACAAATTGTATTAGGGTTCCCCTGGTTTGAGTTTCATAACCCCACTGTTGACTGGAAAACCCAGAACATAAGTAAATGGAGCACATATTGTAAGGAACACCGTCTGTCTAGGAACCTGTATTTCGGCGGTTACCACTAGTCTTCCAGATCCCCTCTCAGAGTTGGGTGATGTGTTCTCTGAGAATGGTTGTCAGGAGATGCCACCACATAGACCTTTTGACTGCATCATAAGGTTGGGGCCAGGGTCAAGATGACTTACATGTCACTGTCTCTTACCGCACAACTCATCTCTTCCATGTTCTCTAGGTGACAGGAGATACAGTCTCTTGTAGGATGGCGGAGGAACTTTTCCGGCACATACTGTCCTCGGTGTCATATCGTACGGTGACATTGCAGTTTCCGGGGGTGTCCCTGTTTCTCCTAGAAGAGGAGAGTCAGAAGGCAGTACGGGATACAGAAAAACAAAACCAGTGCATCGTGGACACATCTCGACTCAGCTTGAAAGTCACAGGCTGTAAGGTAAAGTCTTCTGAACTGACCCCTCTACATCACCATCAATGGAAAATTGTCTCCTCACATGAAAATTCTCTGGACTTCTGCAGACTGCGGATCCCTGGAGCTTTGTCCACCTACCCGACACTTCTCCTATCCAATCCATCATGGCTGACGAGTTGTCAGAGGCGGAAGGAGCACAGCTTGCTGCAAATATTGGTGAGCTGCACAGTACATGGGATAAGGAAGGCTTGGATTAAAAACAAGTTTTAGTTTTTTCACTTTTAAGAGCCTTAATTGTTTTTATTTTTCGATTAAGAATTATAATGTGTCAGGAAAGGGTTAAGCTGGCCATATACTTATTATAGCTGGTCACCTACATCCTGGAGCACCCCAAAATATACACTCGAGTTGTACTTGTTCAGTCAGGAAGAGAAAAAGGTATCATCTCCAGACAACTCTGTCAGTGTTCCCCCAGACACCTGCAATCTTATTCCTACAGACTCAATTGTCCTATCCTCCTCCTGACTCCTCTGTCCTATTTCTCCTCCACCTCCAGACTGCTTTGTTTTTCCTCCACTTCCAGACTCCTTTCTCTCTCCTCTCGTCCACCTCTACAACTCTCTGTAATTTCCTCCTTCTCCAAACTCATCCCTGTCCTCTAATCCTCCAGCTGCAGAATCCTCTGTCCCCGTTTCCAGATTCCTCACTGTCCTGTCATTCACCTCCAGAAGCCTCACTTTCCCCTTCTCCGACACTCTGTTTAGTCCCCTCCTCCATCTGCAGATTCCTTTCTTTTCTACCCTCTCCTACACCTCTAGATTTCTGTCTGTTCTGTCCTCTCCTCCACCTGCAGACTCCTCTCTGTTCTGTCCTCTCCTCCACCTCCAGACTCCTCTTTATTTCTCCCCTCCACCTCCAGACTCCTCTCTGTTCTGTCCTCTCCTCCACCTCCACACTCCTCTATGTTCTGTCCTCTGCTCCACCTCCAGACTCCTCTGTGTTCTGTTCTCTCCTCCACCTCCAGGCTCCTCTGTGTCCTGTTCTCTCCTCCTCCTCCAGACTCCAGTGTGTCCTGTTCTTTCCTGCTCCTCCAGACTCCTCTGTGTTCTGTTCTCTCCTCCTCCTCCAGACTCCTCTGTGTTCTGTTCTCTTCTCCACCTCTAGACTACTCTGTGTTCTGTTCTCTCCGCCACCTCCAGACTACTCTGTGTTCTGTTCTCTCCGCCACCTCCAGACTACTCTGTGTTGTGTTCCCTCCTCTCCGCCACCTCCAGACTACTCTGTGTTCTGTTCTCTCCTCCACCTCCAGACTACTTTGTGTTGTGTTCTCGCCTCCACCTCCAGATTACTCTGTGTTGTGTTTTCTCCTCCACTTCCAGACTACTCTGTGTTCTGTTCTCTCCTCCAGACTCCTCTCTGTTCTGTCCTCTCCTCCACCTCCAGACTCCTCTCTATTCTTTCCTCTCCTCCATCTCCAGACTCCTCTCTATTCTGTCCTCTCTGCCATCTCCAGACTCCTCTCTGTTCTGTCCTCTCCTCCACCTCCAGACTCCTCTCTGTTATGTCCTCTCCTCCACCTCCAGACTCCTCTCTGTTCTGTCCTCTCCTCCACCTCCAGACTCCTCTTTATTTATTTCTCTCCTCCACCTCCAGACTCCTCTTTATTTATTTCTCTCCTCCACCTTCAGACTCCTCTCTATTCTGTCCTCTCTGCCATCTCCAGACTCCTCTCTGTTCTGTCCTCTCCTCCACCTCCAGACTTCTCTCTGTTCTGTCCTCTCCTCCACCTCCAGACTCCTCTCCTGTCCTCTCCTCCACCTCCAGACTCCTCTTTATTTCTCTCCTCCACCTCCAGACTCCTCTCTGTTCTGTCCTCTCCTCCACCTCCAGACTCCTCTCTGTTCTGTCCTCTCCTCCACCTCCAGACTCCTCTCTATTCTTTCCTCTCCTCCATCCCCAGACTCCTCTTTATTCTGTCCTCTCTTCCATCTCCAGACTCCTCTCTGTTCTGTCCTTTCCTCCACCTCCAGACTCCTCTCTGTTCTGTCCTCTCCTCCACCTCCAGACTCCTCTCTGTTCTGTCCTCTCCTCCACCTCCAGACTCCTCTTTATTTCTCTCCTCCACCTCCAGACTCCTCTCTGTTCTGTCCTCTCCTCCACCTCCAGACTCCTCTCTGTTCTGTCCTCTCCTCCACCTCCAGACTCCTCTTTATTTATTTCTCTCCTCCACCTCCAGACTCCTCTTTATTTATTTCTCTCCTCCACCTTCAGACTCCTCTCTATTCTGTCCTCTCTGCCATCTCCAGACTCCTCTCTGTTCTGTCCTCTCCTCCACCTCCAGACTTCTCTCTGTTCTGTCCTCTCCTCCACCTCCAGACTCCTCTCCTGTCCTCTCCTCCACCTCCAGACTCCTCTTTATTTCTCTCCTCCACCTCCAGACTCCTCTCTGTTCTGTCCTCTCCTCCACCTCCAGACTCCTCTCTGTTCTGTCCTCTCCTCCACCTCCAGACTCCTCTCTATTCTTTCCTCTCCTCCATCCCCAGACTCCTGTTTATTCTGTCCTCTCTTCCATCTCCAGACTCCTCTCTGTTCTGTCCTTTCCTCCACCTCCAGACTCCTCTCTGTTCTGTCCTCTCCTCCACCTCCAGACTCCTCTTTATTTCTCTCCTCCACATCCAGACTCCTCTCTGTTCTGTCCTCTCCTCCACCTCCAGACTCCTCTCTGTTCTGTCCTCTCCTCCACCTCCAGACTCCTCTTTATTTATTTCTCTCCTCCACCTCCAGACTCCTCTTTATTTATTTCTCTCCTCCACCTTCAGACTCCTCTCTATTCTGTCCTCTCTGCCATCTCCAGACTCCTCTCTGTTCTGTCCTCTCCTCCACCTCCAGACTTCTCTCTGTTCTGTCCTCTACTCCACCTCCAGACTCCTCTCCTGTCCTCTCCTCCACCTCCAGACTACTCTTTATTTCTCTCCTCCACCTCCAGACTCCTCTCTGTTCTGTCCTCTCCTCCACCTCCAGACTCCTCTCTGTTCTGTCCTCTCCTCCACCTCCAGACTCCTCTCTATTCTTTCCTCTCCTCCATCCCCAGACTCCTCTTTATTCTGTCCTCTCTTCCATCTCCAGGCTACTCTCTGTTCTGTCCTTTCCTCCACCTCCAGACTCCTCTCTGTTCTGTCCTCTCCTCCACCTCCAGACTCCTCTCTGTTCTGTCCTCTCCTCCACCTCTAGACTCCTCTTTATTTCTCTCCTCCACCTCCAGACTCCTCTCTGTTCTGTCCTCTCCTCCACCTCCAGACTCCTCTCTGTTCTGTCCTCTCCTCCACCTCCAGACTCCTCTTTATTTATTTCTCTCCTCCACCTCCAGACTCCTCTTTATTTATTTCTCTCCTCCACCTTCAGACTCCTCTTTATTTATTTCTCTCCTCCACCTTCAGACTCCTCTCTATTCTGTCCTCTCTGCCATCTCCAGACTCCTCTCTGTTCTGTCCTCTCCTCCACCTCCAGACTTCTCTCTGTTCTGTCCTCTCCTCCATCTCCAGACTCCTCTCCTGTCCTCTCCTCCACCTCCAGACTCCTCTTTATTTCTCTCCTCCACCTCCAGACTCCTCTCTGTTCTGTCCTCTCCTCCACCTCCAGACTCCTCTCTGTTCTGTCCTCTCCTCCACCTCCAGACTCCTCTCTATTCTTTCCTCTCCTCCATCCCCAGACTCCTCTTTATTCTGTCCTCTCTTCCATCTCCAGACTCCTCTCTGTTCTGTCCTTTCCTCCACCTCCAGACTCCTCTCTGTTCTGTCCTCTCCTCCACCTCCAGACTCCTCTCTGTTCTGTCCTCTCCTCCACCTCCAGACTCCTCTTTATTTCTCTCCTCCACCTCCAGACTCCTCTCTGTTCTGTCCTCTCCTCCTCCTCCAGACTCCAGTGTGTCCTGTTCTCTCCTCCTCCTCCAGACTACCTGTGTTCTGTTCTCTCCTCCTCCTCCAGACTCCTCTGTGTTCTGTTCTCTTCTCCACCTCTAGACTACTCTGTGTTCTGTTCTCTCCGCCACCTCCAGACTACTCTGTGTTGTGTTCCCTCCTCTCCGCCACCTCCAGACTACTCTGTGTTCTGTTCTCTCCTCCACCTCCAGACTACTTTGTGTTGTGTTCTCGCCTCCACCTCCAGATTACTCTGTGTTGTGTTTTCTCCTCCACTTCCAGACTACTCTGTGTTCTGTTCTCTCCTCCAGACTCCTCTCTGTTCTGTCCTCTCCTCCACCTCCAGACTCCTCTCTATTCTTTCCTCTCCTCCATCTCCAGACTCCTCTCTATTCTGTCCTCTCTGCCATCTCCAGACTCCTCTCTGTTCTGTCCTCTCCTCCACCTCCAGACTCCTCTCTGTTATGTCCTCTCCTCCACCTCCAGACTCCTCTCTGTTCTGTCCTCTCCTCCACCTCCAGACTCCTCTTTATTTATTTCTCTCCTCCACCTCCAGACTCCTCTTTATTTATTTCTCTCCTCCACCTTCAGACTCCTCTCTATTCTGTCCTCTCTGCCATCTCCAGACTCCTCTCTGTTCTGTCCTCTCCTCCACCTCCAGACTTCTCTCTGTTCTGTCCTCTCCTCCACCTCCAGACTCCTCTCCTGTCCTCTCCTCCACCTCCAGACTCCTCTTTATTTCTCTCCTCCACCTCCAGACTCCTCTCTGTTCTGTCCTCTCCTCCACCTCCAGACTCCTCTCTGTTCTGTCCTCTCCTCCACCTCCAGACTCCTCTCTATTCTTTCCTCTCCTCCATCCCCAGACTCCTCTTTATTCTGTCCTCTCTTCCATCTCCAGACTCCTCTCTGTTCTGTCCTTTCCTCCACCTCCAGACTCCTCTCTGTTCTGTCCTCTCCTCCACCTCCAGACTCCTCTCTGTTCTGTCCTCTCCTCCACCTCCAGACTCCTCTTTATTTCTCTCCTCCACCTCCAGACTCCTCTCTGTTCTGTCCTCTCCTCCACCTCCAGACTCCTCTCTGTTCTGTCCTCCCCTCCACCTCCAGACTCCTCTCTATTCTTTCCTCTCCTCCATCCCCAGACTCCTCTTTATTCTGTCCTCTCTTCTATCTCCAGACTCCTCTCTGTTCTGTCCTCTCTTCCACCTCCAGACACCTCTCAGGTTCTTTCCTCTTTTCCATCTCCAGACTCCTCTCTGTTCTTTCCTCTCCTCCATCTCCAGACTCTTCTCTATTCTGTCTGCTCCTTCACTTCCAGAATTTTCTCCTCCTGTCCTCTCCTCCAGAGTGCTCACTCCTCTCCTTCACTTTTAAACTCCTCTCTACCCTCTTGTCTGCCCAAATTCCAGACTCCTCTCTGTTACCTTCTTGATTTGCAGACTCCTCTCCATATGTTTTGCAATCCTGTCTTTGAGATCCTTGTTTCCTTTTACAATAGAAATCAGATTTCTTCATAGTTGCTGTTCTGTAAATTCCATTATTGTCCTCCTATGATCACCTCCAGTAGATATGTCCACCCAGTCCTACATTAGGTTCCTTTAGATATTCTTGGGTCATTGATATATCTGTTTATTGATACACATAAATTCTTATATTTATTTATTTTTTTCCACTATTCCCCACCCCACAGAGGATATAAAGGTGTTTGCTTCACTACTGAAAAATCCACAGAGTGAAGAAGACGAAAAAGAAATTCCAGGCACGACCACCGAAATGAACATTAAACAAGAAGAGGATGACGTAGATCTATATACAGACACCGGTGCCAAAGGCCAAGATGAAGGCACTTCCGAAATAGAGGATGAAGAACTGCACCAAGTGTGCAAAATGTCCCTAGGTGAATTTCAAGACAGAGAACTGGATGAAGAGGCTCAGCTTCTACTAGCCATACAGATGTCCATGGACACTCAAGACACAGGCAAGGAGGATGAGGAAAAGGAACTGCAGAGGGCACTACAACTGTCTCTTAGAGAACAAGTCTTTGAGGAGGCAGAAGACCCTTTACAGAGAGCAATAGAAATGTCTTTACGAAACTCTTGGGCTTATGGTGAAGCATCTCCTGGACAAGAAAATGTTAATGATGTCTCAAGAGATGAGATGGAGAAAGCTTTGGACAATGCTCAAATAAAAATACTAGCGGGGGATGAAACCAGTCTAGTGGTGGCATGTGCGGCCATTAGAAAGGCAGTGTCAGGAAAACTGTGCACAGTGACTCTGGATGGAGTAGATGATTTCCAGTATAAAGCCGAGATACTGTCTGCTCTAGAGAAGAAACACAAGGTGACAATCAGAGAGTATGAAGGGCAGGCACAAATACAAGGATTCTTACAAAATCCCCTAAATTGCCAGGAAGAACTTTCCCAAATTCTGAGGGCCCTCCATCCACATGGCAGGTCTGTGCTCATGACTCTTGACCGGCAACAATCAGTAATTCTGACCCCCGTATTGGAGACATCAGAAGAATATAAAAACATTGTCGAGCAATTCTTTAGCACACTAAAGGATCTAAGATCTGACATTCAAGTCCTCCAGGTAATTATCTGCCTCCCATGTGCCTAGATATAACATACTATACAAAATATGTATGTTGATGGGTCCAAACAATGGCTTCTAAAGTCTTTGGGTGCCCCACGTTCTCCTGTACAAGTGATTAGACCACCACGTGCCCACCACCACGTGCCCACCACCACTAACAGATATCTACTTGTTTAGGTGCAAGAGGTGCAAAACGCTTTGCTCTTTAAGCAATATCAACTGAAAAAGCAAAGCATGGGGCAGTGCCCGAAGACACCCATTGAACGCACACTTTATCATGGAACCACAGAAAATGGTGCCAAGGAAATCTGTCACCATGGATTTAATCGCAGCTTCTGTGGAAAGAACGGTAAGAACTGTAAATGACAAGAACATATTTCTCCTCATGCAATGTCTGTCTCCTTCCTAATCTGCACTGTGACCTTCTGTCTGCCCTACTCTTCTCCTCATGGTCCCCTCTTCTCCGTTGTGTCTCCATCATCTTCTTTTTTGTGTCTCCTTCTCTGTTACGTGAACTGTAATGCTTGGCCCACCATTATCATGGTCCCCTATTCTCTGTTATGTCTCCCTCTTCTCCATTGTGTTGTGTTTTCCTTATGTTCTTCCTTATGTTGCTCTCTCCACTATGCTTTACATGTGATGTAACACCTGAACCATCCTCGTCATGGTCTCCTCTTCTCCATTGTGTCATGTTCTTCTTCCCTTCTTCCTTATGTTGCTCTCTTCACTACGCTGTATGTGTGAGGTAATGCATGGACCATCCTCGTCATGGTCTCCTCTTCTCCATTGTGTTGTATTCTATTTCCCTTCTTCCTTATTTCGTTCCCTTCACTAAGCTGTATGTGTGATGTAAGGCCTGGACCATCCTCATCATGGTCTCCTCTTCTCCATTGTTTTGCGCTTTCCTTCCCTTCTTCATTATGTTGCTGTGTTCACTATGCTGTATGTTTGATATAACGCTGGGAACACCCTCGTCATGGTCTCGTCGTCTCTATTTTGTCATGTTCTCATTCGCTTCTTCATTATGTTGCTCTCTTCACTACGCTTTATGTGTGATGTAAAGCCTGGACCATCCTTGTCATGGTCTCCTCTTCTCCATTGTGACATGTTCTCCTTCCCTTATTCCTTATATTCTCTCTTCACAACGCTGTACTGTGTGATGTAACGCCTGGGCCATCCTCGTCATGGTCTCCTCTTCTCCACTGTGTTGTGTTCTCCTTCCCTTCTTCCTTATGTTGCACTTTTCACTACGTTTTATTGGTGATGTAATGCCTGGACCACCCTTGTCATAGTCTCCTCTTCTCCATTGTATTCTCCTTCCCTTCTTCCTTATGTTGCTCTCTTCACTACGCTCTATGTGTGAGGTAATGCCTGGACCACCCTTGTCATAGTCTCCTCTTCTCCATTGTGTTGTGTTCACCTTCCCTTCTTCCTTATGTTGCTCTCTTCACTACGCTTTATATGTGATGTAACTTTATACACAACGAAAATTGTGGTATGAATCCTTTTTGATAAAATTAATCTTTATTATAATTACATTAAAATTAATACAGCAATTGAGTCCTCAAGGGGTTAACAGAACTGCTAGCAAAAGGTCAATAACAATGATTGTGGACAGTTGACATCATGTAGTACACACAGTAGGATCACAATATTTTAATCAAAACAACCAAGGATGTGATACAGTGGAGTATAAGTAAACACACACTGTAATTTCCCATTTACATTGTTTGATGGTAGTGTACCCAAACTCAATACTACCTATTGTGATCACTTAATTATGTGTCATATCCATATAATTGTTGTGATATAACCAAGGCCTTACTCACATAGCTATAGGCAATCAATTAGTTATAAACGGCATAACCACAACCTACAATTTATCCACAGTTATAATAACAATAATGCATTACTGACCACTTTGCAGCAAGTCCAGGTAACCACCAGTCCCTACGCGCGTTTCACCTCTTCTTCAGGGTACGTCCCCTGAAGAAGAGGTGAAACGCGCGTAGGGACTGGTGGTTACCTGGACTTGCAGCAAAGTGGTCAGTAATGCATTATTGTTATTATAACTGTGGATAAATTGTAGGTTGTGGTTATGCCGTTTATAACTAATTGATTGCCTATAGCTATGTGAGTAAGGCCTTGGTTATATCACAACAATTATATGGATATGACACATAATTAAGTGATCACAATAGGTAGTATTGAGTTTGGGTACACTACCATCAAACAATGTAAATGGGAAATTACAGTGTGTGTTTACTTATACTCCACTGTATCACATCCTTGGTTGTTTTGATTAAAATATTGTGATCCTACTGTGTGTACTACATGATGTCAACTGTCCACAATCATTGTTATTGACCTTTTGCTAGCAGTTCTGTTAACCCCTTGAGGACTCAATTGCTGTATTAATTTTAATGTAATTATAATAAAGATTAATTTTATCAAAAAGGATTCATACCACAATTTTCGTTGTGTATAAAATTGCATAGTGGTGTTCTGGCACTTTCAATGGGGTTGAGGAGTGACCTAAATTAAATGGTTTATATGTGATGTAACGCCTGGACCATCCTCATGGTCTCGTCTTCTCCATTTTGTTGTGTTTACCTTGCCTTCTTCTTTATGTTGCTCTCTTCACTACGCTTTATATGTGATGTAATGCCTAGACCACCCTTGTCATGGTCGCCTCTTCTCCATTGTGTTGTCTTCTCCTTACCTTCTTCCTTATGTTGCTCTCTTCACTACGCTTTATGTGTGATGTAATGCCTGGGCCATCCTCATCATGGTCTCCTCCTCTCCATTGTGTTGTATTCTCCTTTCCTTTTTCCTTATGTTGCTCCCTTAACTTCACTATATGTGTGATGTAATGCCTGGACCACCTTCTTCATGGTTTCCTCTTCTCCATTGTGTTGTGTTCTCCTTTCCTTCTTCCTTATGTTGTTCTCTTCACTATGCTTTTTATGTGATGTAATGCCTGGACTACCCTCGTCATGGTCTCCTCTTCTCCATTATGTTGTGTTTTCTTTACCTTCTTCCTTATGTTGCTCTCTACACTACTCTTTTTATGTGATGTAACGCCTGGTCCACCCTCGTCATGGTCTCCTCTTCTCCATTGTGTTGTGTTTTCCTTACCTTCTTCCTTATGTTGTTCTGTTCACTACGCTTTATATGTGATGTAACTCCTGGACCATGCCGTTATGGTCTCCTCTTCTCCATTGTGTTGTGTTTTCCTTACCTTCTTCCTTATGTTGTTCTGTTCACTACGCTTTATGTATGATGTAACGCATAGACCATCCTTGTCATGGTCTCCTCTTCTCCATTGTGTTGTGTTTTCCTTACCTTCTTCCTTATGTTCTGTTCACTACGCTTTATATGTGATGTAACGCCTAGACCACCCTTGTCATGGTCGCCTCTTCTCCATTGTGTTGTGTTCTCCTTTCCTTCTTCCTTATGTTGCTCTCTTCACTACGCTTTATATGTGATGTAACGCCTGGACCATCCTTGTCATGGTCTCCTCTTCTCCATTGTGTTGTGTTCTCCTTCCGTTCTTCCTTATATTGTTCTCTTCACTATGCTTTATATGTGATGTAACACCTGAACCATCCTCGTCATGGTCTCCTCTTCTCCATTGTGTCATGTTCTTCTTCCCTTCTTCCTTATGTTGCTCTCTTCACTACGCTGTATGTGTGAGGTAATGCATGGACCATCCTTGTCATGGTGTCCTCTTCTCCATTGTGTTGTGTTCTCCTTCCCTTCTTTCTTATGTTGTTCTCTTCCCTACGCTTTATATGTGATGTAACGCCTGGTCCATCCTTGTCATGGTCTCCTCTTCTCCATTGTGTTGTGTTCTCCTTCCCTTCTTCCTTATATTGTTCTGTTCACTACGCTTTATGTATGATGTAACGCCTGGTCCACCCTCGTCATGGTCTCCTCTTCTTCATTGTGTTGTGTTTTCCTTCCCTTCTTTCTTATGTTGTTCTCTTCACTATGCTTTATGTGTGATGTAACGCCTGGTCCATCCTTGTCATGGTCTCCTCTTCTCCATTGTGTTGTGTTCTCCTTCCCTTCTTCCTTATGTTTTTCTCTTCACTTCGCTTTATATGTGATGTAACGCCTGGTCCACCCTTGTCATGGTCTCCTCTTCTCCATTGTGTTGTGTTCTCCTTCCCTTCTTCCTTATATTTTTCTCTTCACTTCGCTTTATATGTGATGTAACGCCTGGTCCACCCTTATCATGGTCTCCTCTTCTCCATTGTGTTGTGTTCTCCTTACCTTCTTCCTTATATTGTTCTGTTCACTACGCTTTATGTATGATGTAACGCCTGGACCATCCTTGTCATGGTCTCCTCTTCTCCATTGTGTTGTGTTCTCCTTCCCTTCTTCCTTATGTTTTTCTCTTCACTTCGCTTTATGTGTGATGTAACGCCTGGACTGCCCTCATCTTGTTCCCATCAGCATTTAGTCTATAATCATTCCTCTTTCTCTCCCATCAGCCACTTTCTATGGTCACGGTGTGTATTTTGCTGCCGAGGCTTCAATTTCTGCGAAGGAACAATATTCACCTCCGTCCAGTAATGGAAACAAGTACATTTTGGTTGCCAGCGTATTGACTGGAGAGTTTACTCTGGGTAAAAAAGACATGAAAACGCCTCCCGTAAAGCCGGATACAGGTGGTGATGTTCCCCAGCGATATGACAGCTTGGTGGATAATCTTCAGAAACCTGCCATCTTTGTCATATTTAATGACACTCAAGCATATCCACAATATCTTATTACATGCTGTAATAAAAGAGACAGCGGGAAATAAGCTGAAAAAAAAAGCTTCCAAAGTCGGAGACAGCGCTAATAATTACCACAATGGGTGAAGAATGGGGAAGGAATTAATGACCAACGAACAGGCCACACATAGAGGTTTAAACCAACGGAAGGATAGCATCATGAGGACGACAGCTAGATCACCACCTGGATGTGGTGGCCTCCATCTTGTGAGAGATGTCAAGAGATTATTGTGGGTGTCCTATTTACATTTTGGGAGGCTGTAAATGTAAATTGTCCAGCGCATATAGACCAACCGTTCAAGCAGGGTTACTCTTGTAACATTAAGCTGATAATTGCAATGCAATACCTACAACACTACACCAAATTCTTACAACACCAATCATCCTCCTCACCCTTTTCCCTTCTAGGTATCCTTCTCCTCTACCTTCTTTACCTGGCTCCTTGGAGTTTTGCTTCTCTTCCTAATTTCCCGTTGTCTCCTTTTCTCTCCTGGGCGTCGTCTTCCCTAGCCTTTCTTTTGTCTCTCCTGGGCGTCGTTCTTCCTTTCCTTTCCCTTGTCTCTCCCGGGCGTCCTCCACCCTTTCCTTTTTTTTCCTCTCCTGAGCATCGGCCTCCCTAGCCTTTCTTTTGTTTCTCCTGTGCATCATTGACTCTAGCCTTTCACTTGCCTTCCGGATATCCTACTCCCTTGCCTTTCCCTGGTCTTTCCCGGGCGTCGTCTTTACTAGCCTTTCCCTTGTCTCTCCTGGGTGTCATCCTCCCTAGCCTTTCCTTAGTCTTTCCTGGGTGCTGCCCTCCCTAGCATTTCCCCTTTTCTCTCCCAGGCGTCGTTCCTCCCTTTCCTTTCCCTTTTCTCTCCTGGGCGTTGTCTTCTCTTTCCTTTCCCTTGTCTCTCCTGGGCGTCGTCTTCCCTAGCCTTTCTCTTGTTTCTCCTGTGCATCATTGACTCTTATCTTTTCACTTGCCTTCCGGATATCCTCCTCTCTTGCCTTTCTCTGGTCTCTCCCGGGCATCGTCTTCACTAGCCTTTCCCTTTTGTCGCTCCTGGGTGTCATCCTCCCTAGCCTTTCCTTAGTCTTTCCTGGGTGCTGTCTTCCCTAGTCTTTCCCCTTTTTTATCCCAGGCATCAACCTCACTTTCCTTTCCCTTGTCTTTCCTGGCCATTGTCCTCTCTTTCCTTTCCCTTGTCTCTCCTGGGCGTCGTCTTCCCTAGCCTTTCTTTTGTCTTTACTTGGCGTCGTCTTCCCTAGCCTTTCTCTTGTCTCTGCTGGGCGTCATCCTCCCTTTCCTTTCTCTTGTCTCTCCTGGGCGTCATCCTCCCTTTTCTTTCTCTTGTCTCTCCTGGGCGTCATCCTCCCTTTCCTTTCCCTTGTCTCTCGCAGGCGTCGTCTTCCCTAGCCGTTCCCTGGTCTCTCCCGGGCGTCGTCCTCCCTAGCCTTTCTCTGGTCTCTCCTGGGCGTCGTTCTCCCTAGCAGTTTAATAGAACATAACATATTGAGCATCTTGCACTGAGAATGCCTCATCATACCTTCTGCTATGAGTGGACCATGTCTATACTGCTCAAGGACGGCTCCGGCTTCTACACCACGATCTGTACTGGAAGAACAACCATCGGCAGCACTAATAATGTGTGATCACTGTGGGGTTCATAGATTGTACTCAGGATGAGATAATAAAGCCTTAAGCCAAGCAAACTGGAGTCACTCCTGCTATTACACCTGATCTCTGCTAATCAGAGACTTGAGGAAGCATCTGGCAAGTCAAGAAGTTCTGATGACAAACATTGTCCCCCATGTCTGTTAGTCATTCCTACTCACTCCATTAATGACGCCACGACTTATAGACACAGAACACATGACTGCCATCCAGAGGCCAACCCATATTCTCTAGACACAGGGCACCACCTGACCCCCTGACTTAAGACCCTAGTGCCTCCAGACACAGTTCTGTCCATGACCAAAAGACATAAGAAAACAAATCTGACCAGGATCTTCTAACTGAATGAAGCAAGTGTGAACAGGTGCATGCTGCTGTGACTGCATTATACACAAACCAAAGTGTGCAGCAGCCGCTGTGTGCACCAAGATATCTGCCAACATGGACTATACGAGCTGTAAACTTCAGCTGAGACCTCCGGCGGTGTCACCGGTACATTCACGATGCTTTCTCACATGGCTGGGCGCTGTGTATATGCGACCATGAGGTGCAGTCAGACACGGCCATTACACAGCAGGTGCACAGTTACATACTCCGCACAGGAACATTTTTTAGACAAATCCAAGTGTGGAACTTATTGAAGCTGAAGTCCAGGACCCCTGAGGTGGGGCCATCAGAAATACAAGCGTCACTACAACAGCAGCGGGAGCTCAGGGGGATAAATAAGTGGTGCAGAGAATGATGCCGGAAAGAGGGGTTTGGGTTCATGGAAAACTTGTCATGTGCTATAAGGGGATAACCGGCGAATGAGGCTCCAAGAGTGACCCTCAGGCTAGGGGGTCCTAGCTGTCCCTTATCTAAGAGTTACCTCTGATGGTGAAGAGGTCTGGACTGCCAGCTTAGCCCTGCTCCTGGCCAGCCCTGCTCTAATACCCCCCTCTCCAACCCCGGGGAGGGCCGAGACAGAAGTGATTAATCCCCCAGAAATAAACAGGGAAAAAAACAAAACTCAAACTCACTGTAAACACACAAAGGTATAGACAATACATGCTCAGGAGGAAATAAAGAGCAGAGAGGGAATGAACTGACAACAGGAATATGTCCATAGCACACCAAATAACGCACAGATGATCTCCGGAAACTAGATAACCACAGCACAAAGACCGGTATTGCAACAAGCTATAATCGGCGTGGGAGGATCAAATCCACCATCTTAAAAAGGGCAGGGAGTAGCTGTGATAGGTCTCTAACAACATGTGACTCCAGAGACAATCACCAGGCTAGCAGAACTTAACTCCTGCAAGCCTGGACCAAAGAGAACACAGCTTGGTCGACACGCAAGCCTGTCACAGAAACTCAGAAGTCTAACAAGAGATACAGAGTGTAGCGTCAGACTCTGCTGTGTGAACAGAGCTGGGCTGACTTCTCTAATTACAGGCTCTACAGTAGGGGGGGCACTCCACTTCAAAGGGGGGGTCTGACCTTGGGGAAAATGGACGGAGGAGCTTTTATGCTGGGACCTGGGAGGGGGGGTTGCAAAAAAGAGATGGATAGTACAGACTGAAAGGGAGATAGTAGGTGTCAATAAGATTTAGAGGTGGCTGGGATATGCAAGGAAAGTAGGGAGGTGAGGTCTGCTCGTGAATACAAGAAATCCTGCAAACCAAAAGTAAGGAATTGATTACGATGTGGTGGACATTACAGAAACGTGGCTGGAGGAAAGCCATGACTGGGTGACAAACGTAGAGGGTTACACTACATTCAGAAAGGACAGAAAAGACAAACGAGCATGTATATTTTTGTTAACCCAGCTTATAATCTGCGCTCGATAAGGACAATTGGGGGAGCTGTGCTCAGTCACGACATTGGAGGGGAAGTTCAATCAGTGATGACATTGGGGGGAGCTGCAGTCAGTGATGACATTGGGGAGGGATGGGGAGCTGCACTCAGCGACGACATTGGGGGGGAGATGCAGTCATTGATGACATTGGAGGGAGAGATGCGGTCAATAACGACAATCGGTGGGGAGTTCTGGTCAGTGACGGCATTGAGGGGAGCTGCACTCAGTGACAACAGTGGGGGAGCTGCGTTCAGTAATGACAGTGGGTAGGATCAGTGCTCAGTGACGGCATTGGGGGGGGAACGGATGTCTGCACTCAGTGACCTCCCTGGGGAGAGTTATTCTCAGTAATGACCCAGAGCGAACTTTCGCCTCGGAGGAAGCCAAGGATTAGTGAGGTCCTTTCCTCATCTTACCCCACTGCCTTTTCTTATTCATCAGCTAGCTTTTTTTTATACTTACCCAATTAATTTATCTTTTGATGATTTTCATGGCTGTTGTTTACAGGGGGACATGCAGTATATACTGTATTTGTTCACAGAAATAATGTATGACGTGATCTTTAGCTTTATCAGGTGCTTAGTTTGGGAGTTTTCCATAACTTTAGTCTGCAGAATATATTTGATATATACATATATTTCCTATTGAACATTGTTTATCGCAGACTTTTATTTGTGCTATATCCGGTGGATATTATAAGG
This sequence comes from Anomaloglossus baeobatrachus, assembly GCF_048569485.1. Lineage (NCBI taxonomy): Eukaryota > Metazoa > Chordata > Amphibia > Anura > Aromobatidae > Anomaloglossus > Anomaloglossus baeobatrachus. Next base: position 15,498,407 of record NC_134358.1, on the reverse strand, counting down.
GCATTCTATTCTTCGATAGATAGGTGTTTTTAAGCCTGTTATCTTTGCGGTGTATATATATATATATATATATATATATATATATATACGTGCTCAGTGATAACATTGGGGGAGCCGCTGTCAGTGATGATGTTGAGGGGAGCTGCACTCGGTTATAACATTGTGGGAGCCGCTCTCGGTGACGATATTGGGGAAGCAGTAACGACATTGGGGGCAGCCGTACTCAGTGATGAAATTAGGGGAGCTGCACTCTGTAACGACATTGGGGGCAGCCGTGCCCAGTTATAACATTGGGGGAGCCACTCTCAGTGACGACATTGGGGGAGGAGGTAAGTGCAAATCTGGACTTTGATACTGAACCACACAATAGTCTTGTACTGAAGGTCCCGAAGTCGGGACTGAGGGTTATTATTTGCAGGTGATTAAGAAATCGGTTATGAGACACAAAACAAAAGTTGTTGTAAATGGTACAGTCTCTAAATTGGATGAAGTCAAATGTGGAGACTTCAAGGATCAGTCCCGGGAGCCATGAGGACATCAAAGATCAGTCCTGGGAGCTGTGGAGACCTCAAGAATGCATCACGGGAGCTATGGGGACTACAAGGATCTGTCCTGGTAGCAGTGGGGACCACAAGGATCAGTCCCTTGAGCCATGGGGACCACAAGGATCAGGCCCAGGAACCATGGGGGCCAAAAGGATTAAGACCGGGAGCAGTGGGGATCACAAGGATCTGTGTTAGGACCAATTCTTTTAAATCTCTTATGGAGAGGGTTATTGGAGTTAGAGAAGTCAGACCATAGAACGCAGACTACAAGAGGTGTAACGTTGGTGCGTGTGGACCCACTGCGCCATTGGCCCGGCTTACCCTGTAAGAGCATAGTTTAGTGACTACTGAGTTTTCACTAGAGCCTCTGATGGTGATTATAGGCTGGGCCGCAGGTAGTCCCAGGTATCATGTACCACTCGCAGGGCTTTCCCCAATACTGCAGCAGCTGACCAATGGGTCAAGGCAGGTCTATGAGGTACAGAAGGGCAAGACAGAGGCGTAGTCAGACAGTCAAGGGTCAGGGTAGGCAGCAAAGGATCGGAGTACAAAGTCCAGGCCAGGAATGGAGAGATCAGACAGAACAGGTAAACAAGACGGTTCAAACACAGTAGAATCAATACAAGTAAACACGTGAACAGGACACTAGCAGACGAGCAACTAGCAACCAACGTTCAGCCATGGAGTGGTGGGAGCCTCTACCTGAAATACACACAGCTGGCACAGAATAGGCAAGGGAACCAAATCTCTGCAGGACACAGCAGGGTAAAATTCCTGCAGAGACCGGCCATGCCTTCCTGTAGCTAGGTGGAACTCACCGGCAGCTACAGGCGGTAGCTCAGAGAGACAGACAGTGGCCGGGAGGAGCAGAGCGGTGACCGCAGAGAGTATGGCGGTGCTTACCAGCAATCACAAGCGTGGTAAGAGGCAGTGATGGTGGACAGTAGAACATCATTCCTAGGACCTGAGGCTTTTCTCATAACAAATGGCAGTGAGGGTTAGAAATAGTCTACTGATGACAATGTAGTGGACAAAGGGTTAACCTTCATGGACCAGAGGCTTTCTTCAACCTATATAACTAGGTAACTATTGATTAAAATGTCCAATGTCCGTGAGACAACGCCTTTAATTATCTACATTATAGAAGTATAATCTCTCTGGCAGTTATATCTCCTATATTCAATGTTTCCATGTATCTTGGGGCACACAGTGTGCTGCTGCGCTCCTTCAAATGTACTGTACATTATACCAGACACGGGACACCTCTCCCCATCCAAATGCGGGAGACCCCCCCCTTCTTCGGGGAGCCTCCAGATGCGGGAGACCACTTGGAAGCCTCTAGACGTGGGAGACCAACAGGGAAGCCTCCAGACGTAGATTCCTGGAAACCTTCAGATGGAGAGATTCCCGGAAGCCTCCAGACGCGGGACACCCCAGGGGAAGCCTAAAGATGCGGCAGACCACCTTCGGAGGCCTCTAAATCTGGTAGACCTCTTCTTGAAGCTTCCAGACGCAGGAGACCTCCAGAAGCCTCCAGATGCGAGAGACCCATTGGAAGCATCCATACACGCGAGACTTCCCCGGAAGACTCCATACATGGGAGACCCCTCAGAAGCCACCATACACGAGTGACCTCCTTCGAAAGCCTCCAGACACAGGAGAGCCCTGGAAGCTTCCTGATGCAAGAGACCTCTGGGAGCATCTGTGATGCCCTGGACTAGCCAGGTAGTCACAAACACATCTCACACCCCCCCCTCCCCTGTTTAGGCAACAACAGTCAAACAAAATCCTTGTTGCCGTCCTCCAAGCTTGATGTCCACACCAGGTGGGGCGGAGCCAGGCGGTTGGCCCCGCCCACCGAGGAGTTCACAGGCCTGGAGGCGGAAAAAGTAGTAGAGTTTAAGTTTGGAGTTGAAAGTGACAGGAGGAAAACTGTTTGTGTCTGGGTAGGAGCCCAGGCACGTACAGCAAGGTCGGCAGACGGTGGTGGCCGTCTGCAGGAGTGGTGCAGGTCAGCGGAACCGTAGGACCGGGGACGGGCGGTGGCCTGCCGATACCGAGCCAGGGAGCAGATCTGTACCAAGTACAAAGGCAGGGCCATCAGACCCCGACCAGGCTAGCAGCCGCCGAAAAAGGTCAAATCCGATAGTGACCGGGACCCCAGGGGTTCACTCACACCCAAGACCCGACAGAAGGCAACCGTCCACACAGTGAGGATAAAAAGCCACCGCCAGAGGCTAGAGATCCAAGGGCCAGCCCCTGCGGGCTCCCTCGGTACATACACGCCGGGGAGCGGACTACCAGCGGGAAACCATCGGAGTCAATACATTCACAGCGGTGCAGGGAAAGACAGCCACCATCAACCTGTCCGGGGAGAGCAAAGACACTGCAGCCGGCTGTGGGACCCGTCCATCCAGCCGTTTAGTGTACCAGAGACTCTGTGAATCTGTACCTGAGTGAGTACAACAGTGCCATCCGGCACCGCGCCGCGCTGCCCCGCAACCCTGCACCCCAGCCTTCCTGCCTCCCCGTCCACTACCGGGCCCCGGGATCACCGACCCCTACACACGGAGGGGTTAACACCTAGCTGCTCCCCGCCATCGCTCCCGGGAGACCCGTCACCAGCAGCGGTGGTGCCCACCATCACCACGACCCGTGGGTGGCGTCACGAACTATCTCCCCAAAAACCACCCAAATCCCCTTTTCACTCGGGGGCGAGGAGCGCTGCTCGAGTCCCCGGGTCCGGCCCACCGCTCGAGCCACCGAGCAGTAGCAGCCTCGAACCCGAGCATAGCCCCTCCGCCCGCGACACATCCAGACGTGAGACCTCAGGAATCTTCCAGACGCAAGAGACTCCCCTAGAAGCTTCCATACACAGGAGATCCCCCCCCCCCATAAGCCTCCATACATGGGAGACCCACCCCGGAAGCCTCCAGACGAGGGAAACCCCCCTTTGTAAGCCTACAGACGAGAGAGACCCCCCTTGGAAGCATCCAGATGTGGGAGACTCCCTCCCCCAAAAGCCTCTAGAGGTGGGAAACCTCCGCAGAAGCCTCCAGACATGCAAGACCTTTTGAGCACGTTGTACAGGCAGCACATAACCGATTCATCTGCTATGAGTGGAACAGGTCTATACTGCTTAGTGACGACTCCGGTTTGTACACCACGATCTGGATCTGTACTGGAGAGTAGGCTGCCGGCAGCACTGATCCTGTGTGATCACTGTGGGGTTCACAGATTGTATGTGTAGCGCCCCACGAGGCAGGTGTTTTAACCTACTCGTTGCCTGGCCGGGAGTGCAGATCCTCTGCATTGTCACGGAGTGGCCTGGCCCGGTTCCGTTGCCCTGAGGCATACAGGAAGGAGGATTGGAGGGTGGCAGGGAGGATGGAGGTAGTAGTCGGAGGTTAGGATAGTCTATTAGGATCGTGACGCCACCTGTGGTACGCGGCGAGGGATGTGGGCCGCCGCTGCAGGGTCTCTCACCGGGGCAGATGTCGGGTGCCGCCGGGATGATGTTGCTCCCCACAAGCGGAGCGGGATTACTTCCGGAGGATGGTGGGGAGTAGTGGTAGGCCCGATTGGCACCGCAGCGCTGGGCGACGGCACCGGTAAAGGAGAGGCAGGGTCTGCGGTTCCAGGTCTTTTTACTCACAAGTCTTTCAGACTCTGCCCAGGGTACCGTCCTCTGCTACGATGGGCTCCAGCAGATCCCAGATCCGTGAAAGGTCAAGTTCGGTGTGTGTCACCCTGTGAGCCCTTATCTCCTTTGATGCGCAAAGAATCGGACCTTCATGGTGTGAAATTTGGGGACGGGTGGCTCTACCCGGTTCCATGAAAATCTTTGGCAGAAGCTGGATGGCACCAAGTATAAAGACTGCATCAGGGTCATGAGAGGACCCCCGGAGCTGGCGAGCAGAGCTGGATCATTACACTGAATATAGTACACACTGTTAGGACCTGAAGTGCAATTGTCCGTGTCACTTCATGACCCGGACACTTCGTTTCCCAATTCTGACCAGTGTCACTTTGTGAGGTTATAACTCTGGATCTTCAGCGGATCCCGGTGATTCTGAGACTGTTTTTTTCGTGACATGTTGGGCTTCATGACAGTGGTAAATTTAGGACGATACTTTCTGCTTTTATTGGTGAAAATATCGTAAATTTGGAGAAACTTTTGAAAATTCCACAATTTTAAAACTTTTATTTTTTTCATACCCTTAAAGGGAATCTATCACCAGGTTTTTGCTCCCCCATCTGAAAGCAGCATAATTTAGGGGTATAGGCCCTGATTCCAGCGATGTGTCACTTACTGAGCTGTTTGCTGTCATTTTGATAAAATGAATGTTTTCTCTTCTGCAGATCTGGCAGTTATACAGAGCTCATGCATATGCTGGACTACCTGCAGCATGCCAAGTAGTCCTGTAATGATAACTTCTTGCTGATTAACCCTGTCACTCCCAGCCTGTTTTCACTTTCATGACCTTTTTCTCTATTTCTTACCGGTGTCACTTTATAAGGTTGTAACTCCTGGAGCTTTAAAAGACCCCGGAGATTCACAGTTGCATAGTTGAAAAAAAGCCCCCGTTCCATCTAGCTCAACCTTCCTCCACCAATTATAGATTTTGTCATTAAATCATTTATAACAGACAATAGTTACATAGGTTAAAAAAAGACCTAAGACTGTGGTGAAACCATGTGGGGAGCCAGAAGGGAGAGACCGTGTGAGGAGCCGGAGGGGGGAGGGGAGTCTGTGTGGGGAGCCGGAGGGGGAAAAGGGAGACAGTGTGAGGAACCAGAGGGGGGGAGGGAGACAGTGTGAGGAGCCAGAGGGGGGGAAGGGAGACCGTGTGAGGAGCCAGAGGGGGGGAAGGGAGACAGTGTGAGGAGCCAGAGGGGGGGGAGGGAGACAGTGTGAGGAGCCAGAGGGGGGGGAGGGAGACAGTGTGAGGAGCCAGAGGGGGGGGGAGGGAGACAGTGTGAGGAGCCAGAGGGGGGGAGGGAGACAGTGTGAGGAGCCAGAGGGGGGGAAGGGAGACTGTGTGAGGAGTCAGAGGGGGGGGAGGGAGACAGTGTGAGGAGCCAGAGGGGGGGGGGGAGGGAGACAGTGTGAGGAGCCAGAGGGGGAGAAGGGAGAGAGTGTGAGGAACCAGAGGGGGGGGAGGGAGACAGTGTGAGGAACCAGAGGGGGGGAAGGGAGACCGTGTGAGGAACCAGAGGGGGGGAAGGGAGACCGTGTGAGGAACCAGAGGGGGGGAAGGGAGACCGTGTGAGGAGCCAGAGGGGGGGGGAGGGAGACAGTGTGAGGAGCCAGAGGGGGGGAAGGGAGAGAGTGTGAGGAACCAGAGGGGGGGGAGGGAGACAGTGTGAGGAACCAGAGGGGGGGAAGGGAGACCGTGTGAGGAACCAGAGGGGGGGAAGGGAGACCGTGTCAGGAGCCAGAGGGGGGGGGGGAGACCGTGTGAGGAGCCAGAGGGGGGGGAGGGAGACCGTGTGAGGAGCCAGAGGGGGGGGGAGGGAGACCGTGTGAGGAGCCAGAGGGGGGAAGGGAGACCGTGTGAGGAACCAGAGGGGGGGGGAAGGGAGACCGTGTGAGGAACCAGAGGGGGGGGAAGGGAGACCGTGTGAGGAGCCGGAGGGGGGGGGGGAGGGGGACCGTGTGAGGAGCCGGAGGGGGGGGAAGGGGGACCGTGTGGGAGCCGGAGGGGGGGGAAGGGGGACCGTGTGGGAGCCGGAGGGGGGGGAAGGGAGACCGTGTGGGAGCCGGAGGGGGGGGAAGGGAGACCGTGTGGGAGCCGGAGGGGGGGGGGAGGGAGACCGTGTGGGAGCCGGAGGGGGGGGGAGGGAGACCGTGTGGGAGCCGGAGGGGGGGGGGGGGAAGGGAGACCATGTGGGAGCTGAAGGGGGGGAAGGGAGACCGTGTGGGAGCCGGAGGGGGGGGGAGGGAGACCGTGTGAGGAGCCGGAGGGGGGGGAGGGAGACCGTGTGAGGAGCCGGATGGGGGGAAGGGGGACCGTGTGAGGAGCCGGATGGGGGGAAGGGGGACCGTGTGAGGAGCCGCATGGGGGGGAAGGGGGGACCGTGTGAGGAGCCGCATGGGGGGGAAGGGGGACCGTGTGAGGAGCCGCATGGGGGGGAAGGGGGACCGTGTGAGGAGCCGCATGGGGGGGAAGGGGGACCGTGTGAGGAGCCGCATGGGGGGGGAGGGAGACCGTGTGAGGAGTCGGAGGGGGGGAAGGGAGACCGTATGGGGAGCCGGAGGGGGGGTAAGGGAGACCGTATGGGGAGCCGGAGGGGGGGGGTAAGGGAGACCAAGTGGGGAGCCGGAGGGGGGAGAAAGGAGACCAAGTGGGGAGCCGGAGGGGGGGAGGAGGGAGGCCGTGAGGGGAGCCAGAGGGGGGGGAAGGAAGGGAGACCGTGTGGGGAGCCGGAGGGGGGGGGGACCGTGTGGGGAGCCGGAGGGGGGGGGGAGGGTGACCATGTGGGGAGCCGGGGGGTGACCGTGTGGGGAGCCGGAGGGGGGGGGGGTGACCGTGTGGGGAGCCAGGGAAGCCCGTGCGGTGGCGGGGGACACTGTGTGAGGAGCCGGAGGGGGGGGGGGGAGGGAGACCGTGTGAGGAGCCGGAGGGGGGGGGGGGGGAGCCCGTGTGGTGACGAGGGACACTGAGTGAGGAGCCGGAAGGAGGGGGGGGGGGGGGTAGTTTACACCGTGTGGTGACCAGACTGAGCGCAAGTGGGAATGATTGCAGGACGATAGGACCAGACGCGAACAAATCCGCAGCCCAGTACTATCTACAGCACCGGCGCCAGGAGCCGCAGTCATATTAACCTCCTAATTAATATGCAGTGAAGCTCCTCCTGCTCATGAATATGTAACATAGACTCCTCCTCTTCTCCGTACATTACGAGTGAATTTAATCATATGGGTACACCTCCCCATTTACTGAGTTATCATTGGATGACAGTGATCACGTGGTGTCTCCGCCCACAGTCTTTTGCCGATATAGTCGTAGATACAGAAGATTCAGAAGAGCGCATGCGCAGTGTTCAGCAGCTGGTGATGGTTACTATGACAACAACGGACAACAGCTTCATTTCCGTGACTGTCCCAGCAGCCACCGCGGCCCCCCGGACCGGAGACTGAACCGAGGTATGTACGAGAGACGGAGGGAGAATAAGAGACGGACGGAGAGTGAAGGGAGATAGGGGAGAAGAAGAACGGAGGGAGAGACGGAGGAGCACAGGGACAGAGAAGTAGAGAGAGACGGAGGGAGAGAAAGGGACAGAGGAGCAGACGGAGGAGGAAACGGAGGGAGAGATGGAAGAAAAATAATGGAGGGAGAGAGAGAAAGAGATGGAAGAAGAAGAATGGAGGGAGAGAGACGGAGGAGGACACGGACAGAGAGGGGGAGAGATATGGACAGAGAGAGGCAGAGAGAGGGGGAGAGAGAGAGACAGAAGAAGAAGAATGGAGGGGGAGAGAGACAGAGAGAGGGGGAGAGAGACAGAGAGAGGGGGAGAGAGACAGAAGAAGAAGAATGGAGGGGGAGGGAGACAGAGAGAGGGGGAGAGAGACAGAAGAAGAAGAAGAATGGAGGGGGAGGGAGACAGAGAGAGGGGGAGAGAGACAGAAGAAGAAGAATGGAGGGGGAGAGAGAAAGAGAGAGGGGGAGAGAGACAGAAGAAGAAGAAGAATGGAGGGGGAGAGAGACAGAGAGAGGGGGAGAGAGACAGAAGAAGAAGAATGGAGGGGGAGGGAGACAGAGAGAGGGGGAGAGAGACAGAAGAAGAAGAATGGAGGGGGAGGGAGACAGAGAGAGGGGGAGAGAGACAGAAGAAGAAGAATGGAGGGGGAGGGAGACAGAGAGAGGGGGAGAGAGACAGAAGAAGAAGAATGGAGGGGGAGGGAGACAGAGAGAGGGGGAGAGAGACAGAAGAAGAAGAATGGAGGGGGAGAGAGAAAGAGAGAGGGGGAGAGAGACAGAAGAAGAAGAAGAATGGAGGGGGAGGGAGACAGAGAGAGGGGGAGAGATATGGACAGAGAGAGGCAGAGAGAGGGGGAGAGAGAGAGACAGAAGAAGAAGAATGGAGGGGGAGGGAGACAGAAGAAGAATGGAGGGGGAGAGAGACAGAGAGAGGGGGAGAGAGACAGAGAGAGGGGGAGAGAGACAGAAGAAGAAGAATGGAGGGGGAGAGAGACAGAGAGAGGGGGAGAGAGACAGAAGAAGAAGAAGAATGGAGGGGGAGAGAGACAGAGAGAGGGGGAGAGAGACAGAAGAAGAAGAAGAATGGAGGGGGAGAGAGACAGAAGAAGAATGGAGGGGGAGGGAGACAGAGAGAGGGGGAGAGAGACAGAAGAAGAAGAATGGAGGGGGAGGGAGACAGAAGAAGAATGGAGGGGGAGGGAGACAGAGAGAGGGGGAGAGAGACAGAAGAAGAAGAATGGAGGGGGAGGGAGACAGAGAGAGGGGGAGAGAGACAGAAGAAGAAGAATGGAGGGGGAGAGAGAAAGAGAGAGGGGGGAGAGAGACAGAAGAAGAAGAAGAATGGAGGGGGAGGGAGACAGAGAGAGGGGGAGAGAGACAGAAGAAGAAGAATGGAGGGGGAGAGAGAAAGAGAGAGGGGGAGAGAGACAGAAGAATGGAGGGGGAGGGAGACAGAGAGAGGGGGAGAGAGACAGAAGAAGAATGGAGGGGGAGAGAGACAGAAGAAGAAGAAGAATGGAGGGGGAGAGAGACAGAGAGAGGGGGAGAGAGACAGAAGAAGAAGAATGGAGGGGGAGAGAGACAGAAGAAGACGAAGAAGAAGAATGGAGGGGGAGAGAGACAGAGAGAGGGGGAGAGAGACAGAAGAAGAAGAAGAATGGAGGGGGAGAGAGACAGAGAGAGGGGGAGAGAGACAGAAGAAGAAGAAGAATGGAGGGGGAGAGAGACAGAGAGAGGGGGAGAGAGACAGAAGAAGAAGAAGAATTGAGGGGGAGAGAGACAGAGAGAGGGGGAGAGAGACAGAAGAAGAAGAATGGAGGGGGAGAGAGACAGAGAGAGGGGGAGAGAGACAGAAGAAGAAGAAGAAGAATTGAGGGGGAGAGAGACAGAGAGAGGGGGAGAGAGACAGAAGAAGAAGAATGGAGGGGGGGGAGAGACAGAGAGAGGGGGAGAGAGACAGAAGAAGAAGAATGGAGGGGGAGAGAGACAGAAGAAGAATGGAGGGGGAGGGAGACAGAGAGAGGGGGAGAGAGACAGAAGAAGAAGAATGGAGGGGGAGAGAGACAGAAGAAGAATGGAGGGGGAGGGAGACAGAGAGAGGGGGAGAGAGACAGAAGAAGAAGAATGGAGGGGGAGGGAGACAGAGAGAGGGGGAGAGAGACAGAAGAAGAAGAATGGAGGGGGAAAGAGACAGAAGAAGAATGGAGGGGGAGAGAGACAGAAGAAGAATGGAGGGAGAGACAGAGAGGGTGAGAGAGACAGGGAGGGGGAGAGAGACGGAAGAATAAGAATGGAGGGGGAGAGAGACGGAGGAGGAAACGGATAGAGAAGGGGAGAGAGACAGAGAGGGGGGAAAGAGACTGCAGAAGAAGAACGGAGGGGGAGAAAGACGGAGGTGGAAACTGGGAGAGAGGGAGAGCGAGACAGAAGAAGAAGAATGGAGGGGTCGAGACTGAGGAGGAAACGGACGGAGAGGGGGAGAGAGACTGCAGAAGAAGAATGGAGGGAGAGAGATGGAGGAGGAAACTGACAGAGAAGAGGAGAGAGACAGGAGGAAACGAACAGAGAAGTAGAGAGACGGAGGGAGACAGGGAAAGTGGAGGAGGAAACGGAAGGAGGGAGAGAGAGACAGAGGAGGAAATGGACAGAGATGGAAAGAAAAACGGAGGGAGACTGAGAGAGACAGAGTGAGATGAAGGGAGAGACAGAAGAAAAAGAACGAAGAGAGAGAACAAGATGGAGAGGGGGAAAGACACTGAGGGAGAGAGAGAGGAAGACAGAAGAGGAGAGAGAAGGCGGAAGAAGAATGGAGGAAGAGAGACACAGGATGAGACAGACAAAGAGGGGGAGAGAGACCGAAGTAGAAGAATGGAGAGGGAGAGGAGGAGGAGGAAATAGTCAGAGACGGAGGGAGGGAGATGGACAGAGACGGAGGTAAAAAGAGACAGAGGTGGATGGAAGAGGACAGAGAGCGAGACAAGAAGAAGAGAGAAGAGAGACGGAAGAACAACACAGGGAGAGAGAGATGGACAGAGAGGGAGGGAAAGAGAAAGACCGAGGGAGAGATATAGAGGGTGAGATGGAGAGACAGAGGGCGAGAGAGGTGGGGTGAAGGAGACGGTGATAGATGACGGGAGAGATAGGAAGAAGAACGGAGTGCAAGAGAAACGGAGAGACAGAGTGAGGGAGAGAGATGGAAGGAGAGAGAGAGATAGATGGAGAGAGAGAGCGACAGAGGGTGAGACAGAGAGGGGAAGAGAGAGAGACATACAGTGAGGGAGACAGAGAGAGAGAGCGAGATGGAGGGAGAGAACTATAGAAATAGTGACAGCGGGAGAGAGTAACACGGAGGGAGGGAGAGAGACGGGAGGAGAGAGTGAGAGATGAAAAGAGAGAAAAACGGAGGGAAAGAGAAAGATAGAAAGAGAAAAGCAGGAGAGAGAGAGGGAAGGAGAGTGAGTGAGACAGAGATAGGGAGACAGCAGAAGGGAGACGGAGGAAGGGAGAGGGAGACGGAGGAAGGGAGAGGGAGACGGAGGAAGGGAGAGGGAGACGGAGGAAGGGAGAGGGAGACGGAGGAAGGGAGAGGGAGGCGGAGGAAGGGAGAGGGAGGCGGAGGAAGGGAGAGGGAGGCGGAGGAAAGGAGAGGGAGGCGGAGGAAGGGAGAGGGAGACGGAGGAAGGGAGAGGGAGGCGGAGGAAGGGAGAGGGAGGCGGAGGAAGGGAGAGGGAGACGGAGGAAGGGAGAGGGAGGCGGAGGAAGGGAGAGGGAGGCGGAGGAAGGGAGAGGGAGGCGGAGGAAGGGAGAGGGAGGCGGAGGAAGGGAAAGGGAGGCGGAGGAAGGGAGAGGGAGACCGAGGAAGGGAGAGGGAGGAATGGAGAGGGAGGCGGAGGAAGGGAGAGGGAGACGGAGGAAGGGAGAGGGAGACGGAGGAAGGGAGAGGGAGACGGAGGAAGGGAGAGGGAGACGGAGGAAGGGAGAGGGAGACGGAGGAAGGGAGAGGGAGGCGGAGGAAGGGATTGGGAGGCGGAGGAAGGGATTGGGAGGCGGAGGAAGGGATTGGGAGGTGGAGGAAGGGAGAGGGAGACGGAGGAAGGGAGAGGGAGACGGAGGAAGGGAGAGGGAGGCGTAGGAAGGGATTGGGAGGCGGAGGAAGGGAGGCGGAGGAAGGGAGAGGGAGACGGAGGAAGGGAGAGGGAGACGGAGGAAGGGAGAGGGAGGCGGAGGAAGGGAGAGGGAGAGGGAGGAATGGAGAGGGAGACGGAGGAAGGGAGAGGGAGACGGAGGAAGGGAGAGGGAGACGGAGGAAGGGAGAGGGAGACGGAGGAAGGGAGAGGGAGAGGGAGGAATGGAGAGGGAGGCGGAGGAAGGGAGAGGGAGGCGGAGGAAGGGAGAGGGAGACGGAGGAAGGGAGAGGGAGACGGAGGAAGGGAGAGGGAGACGGAGGAAGGGAGAGGGAGGCGGAGGAAGGGATTGGGAGGCGGAGGAAGGGATTGGGAGGCGGAGGAAGGGATTGGGAGGCGGAGGAAGGGAGAGGGAGACGGAGGAAGGGAGAGGGAGACGGAGGAAGGGAGAGGGAGACGGAGGAAGGGAGAGGGAGGCGTAGGAAGGGATTGGGAGGCGGAGGAAGGGAGGCGGAGGAAGGGAGAGGGAGACGGAGGAAGGGAGAGGGAGACGGAGGAAGGGAGAGGGAGGCGGAGGAAGGGAGAGGGAGGCGGAGAAAGGGAGAGGGAGACGGAGGAAGGGAGAGGGAGACGGAGGAAGGGAGAGGGAGACGGAGGAAGGGAGAGGGAGGCGGAGGAAGGGAGAGGGAGGCGGAGGAAGGGAGAGGGAGGCGGAGGAAGGGAGAGGGAGACGGAGGAAGGGAGAGGGAGTCGGAGGAAGGGAGAGGGAGTCGGAGGAAGGGAGAGGGAGTCGGAGGAAGGGAGAGGGAGTCGGAGGAAGGGAGAGGGAGTCGGAGGAAGGGAGAGGGAGTCGGAGGAAGGGAGAGGGAGACGGAGGAAGGGAGAGGGAGACGGAGGAAGGGAGAGGGAGACGGAGGAAGGGAGAGGGAGGCGGAGGAAGGGAGAGGGAGGCGGAGGAAGGCAGAGGGAGGCGGAGGAAGGCAGAGGGAGGCGGAGGAAGGCAGAGGGAGGCGGAGGAAGGCAGAGGGAGGCGGAGGAAGGCAGAGGGAGGCGGAGGAAGGGAGAGGGAGACGGAGGAAGGGAGAGGGAGGCGGAGGGAGAGGGAGACGGAGGAAGGGAGAGGGAGGCGGAGGAAGGGAGAGGGAGACTGAGGAAGGGAGAGGGAGACTGAGGAAGGGAGAGGGAGACGGAGGAAGGGAGAGGGAGACGGAGGAAGGGAGAGGGAGTCGGAGGAAGGGAGAGGGAGTCGGAGGAAGGGAGAGGGAGTCGGAGGAAGGGAGAGGGAGTCGGAGGAAGGGAGAGGGAGTCGGAGGAAGGGAGAGGGAGTCGGAGGAAGGCAGAGGGAGTCGGAGGAAGGCAGAGGGAGTCGGAGGAAGGCAGAGGGAGGCGGAGGAAGGGAGAGGGAGACGGAGGAAGGGAGAGGGAGGCGGAGGGAGAGGGAGACGGAGGCGGAGGGAGAGGGAGACGGAGGAAGGGAGAGGGAGACGGAGGAAGGGAGAGGGAGGCGGAGGAAGGGAGAGGGAGACTGAGGAAGGGAGAGGGAGACGGAGGAAGGGAGAGGGAGACGGAGGAAGGGAGACGGAGGAAGGGAGAGGGAGACGGAGGAAGGGAGAGGGAGACGGAGAAAGGGAGAGGGAGGCGGAGGAAGGGAGAGGGAGGCGGAGGAAGGGAGAGGGAGTCGGAGGAAGGGAGAGGGAGTCGGAGGAAGGGAGAGGGAGTCGGAGGAAGGGAGAGGGAGTCGGAGGAAGGGAGAGGGAGTCGGAGGAAGGGAGAGGGAGACGGAGGAAGGGAGACGGAGGAAGGGAGAGGGAGGCGGAGGAACGCGGAGGGAGGCGGAGGAAGGCGGAGGAAGGCAGAGGGAGGCGGAGGAAGGCAGAGGGAGGCGGAGGAAGGGAGAGGGAGACGGAGGAAGGGAGAGGGAGGCGGAGGAAGGGAGAGGGAGACGGAGGAAGGGAGAGGGAGGCGGAGGAAGGGAGAGGGAGTCGGAGGAAGGGAGAGGGAGACGGAGGAAGGGAGACGGAGGCGGAGGAAGGCGGAGGGAGGCGGAGGAAGGCAGAGGGAGGCGGAGGAAGGCAGAGGGAGGCGGAGGAAGGGAGAGGGAGACGGAGGAAGGGAGAGGGAGGCGGAGGGAGAGGAAGACGGAGGGAGAGGGAGACGGAGGAAGGGAGAGGGAGGCGGAGGAAAGGAGAGGGAGACTGAGGAAGGGAGAGGGAGACTGAGGAAGGGAGAGGGAGACGGAGGAAGGGAGAGGGAGACGGAGGAAGGGAGAGGGAGACTGAGGAAGGGAGAGGGAGACGGAGGAAGGGAGAGGGAGACGGAGGAAGGGAGAGGGAGACGGAGGAAGGGAGAGGGAGACGGAGGAAGGGAGAGGGAGGCGGAGGAAGGGAGAGGGAGGCGGAGGAAGGGAGAGGGAGGCGGAGGAAGGGAGAGGGAGACGGAGGAAGGGAGAGGGAGACGGAGGAAGGGAGAGGGAGGCGGAGGAAGGGAGAGGGAGACAAAGAGGGAAAGGGAAACAGAGAAAGGAAGACGGAGACAGAGGAAGGGAGAGGGAAACAGGAAGGGAGTCAGAGGAAAGGAGAGGGAGACGGGGAGAAAGAGAGAGACAGACAAAATGAGGCGGAGTTGGAGACGGAGAGAGAGACGGAGGGAGGAAGAGAGAGATGCAGAGAGAGGCAGAGGGCGACGAAGGAAGAAGAAAAGGTAGAGAGAGAGATGGACAGAGATAAGGGAGAGAGAGAGACAGAGGAGATGGGGGAAGAGCGAGTGAGTCACAGAGAGATGAAGGTAGAAAGGTGGAGGGAAACAGAGTGGGAGGGAGAGAGAGATTTGGAGGGGAAAAGATGGCGGGAAAGACAGAGGGAGAGACAGATAGAGACTGGGGGAGGGAGAGACGTAGAGAGCGAGACACACCTCCTTATACAGTATATCACAGAAGTGAGTACACCCCTCACATTTGTGTAAATATTTTCTTATATCTGGGAGACATCCCTGACCCTGTGATACAATGTGCAGTGTCAGTGCGCAACTCGTATAACAAGTGTGAATAACTTATCACAATCATTAATGTCTAAACTGTTGGCAACAGAAGTGAGTACACCCCATAAGTGAGAATGACCACATTGTGCCTTTGGTGTGAATATTTTGTGTGGTTTCCATTATTTTCCAGCACGGCCTTAACTTTTCTTGGGCCTGGAGGTCTCTAGATCTTCACAGCAGCCTCTGGATCCTCTTCCATCCTCCATGATGACATCCCGGAGCTGGTGGATGTCATAGACCTTGCACTCCTCCACCTTACGTTTGAGGAGGCCCCACAGACGCTCCATAGAGTTTAAGTCTGGAGATGCTCGGCCAGTCCAGCACCTTTCCCCTCAGTTTCTGTAGTGAGGTAGTGGTGGTCTTGGAGGTGTTTGGGGTCGTTAAGTTGGAATATGAAGAGAGGGGATCCTGCTCTGCTTCAGTATGTCACAGGACATGTTGCCATTCATGGTTCCCTCAATGACCTGTAATCCTCACAGCCGGCAGCACTCATGCAGCCCCCAAACCAAGACCCCACCACCACCATGCATGACTGTAGGCAGGACACACTTGTCTTTGTCCTCACCTGTCTTGTTATACCGCTGTATGGTCTTGGCAACCATGCTGCCGCTCAGGGTCATGGTGGTGACAATCTTCATATAGCTTTACCCAGCGCAATTCTTTTTTTCAGATCCTCAGAGAATTATTCGTCATGAGGAGCCATGCTGAACTTCCAGTGACCAGTATGAGAGAGTGTGTGAGAGATAACACTAAATGTAACACACCGGATCCCCATTCACATCTGAGACCTTGTAACACTAATGAGTCACATGACACCGAGGAGGAAAAATGGATCATTGGGCATAAATTGGACGATTGTCACTTAGGGGTGTACTCACTTCTGTTGGCAGCGGTTTACAACTGTTATACAAGCTGCACACTGACACTGTACATTGTATCACAGGGTCAGATCTGCAGCGCTGTCCCAGGGGAAGAGATAAGAAAACATTTACACAAATCTGAGGGGTGTACTCACTTCTGTGATACACTGTACAGAGTTCAGCCTGGAGCACGTGGTTGGGTCTTGGTCCTGCTGACTGTTTCCTTCCCTCCGCTATAGTTGGTGATGTGCTTTTCTTCTTGGTGTCCTGGGTGTAATTTCTGCGCTGTGTGCACAGGACCCTCCGGACGCTGCTCCTCCCGTGCCGCCTGCAGCTGCTGAAGGTGATGGTGGAGGGAACACCATGAGCGTCCCAGAGGTGGAGGAGCACATCTCCCAGAAGTACGACATCAAGAAACGGCTCGGGAAGGGGGTGAGCGCCAGTGGGAACGTGTGCCCATATATATGTGTCCTTAATGTGTAGCCTCTGTGTGCTCTCGTTTCTCTACAATTCATTCTGTGAGCATAGTCTCACTCATGGCTGCTTCATGCCACTGATGCGCTGTGACCTGGTGATGCGTCTTCCAGCAGGCGTGATGTCTCACGGTGATGGCTTCTTCCCACAGGCGCACTCTCTTATGGGTGCCCTCAGGCACGCTCTGACCTGGTGATTGCTTCTTCCTACAAGAGCGCTCTTTTATGGCTGCCCTCAGGTCCCCTATGACTTGGTGATGGCTTCTTTCCACAGGTGCACTCTCTTATGACTGCCCTCGGCATTCTCAGACCTGTTGATACTTCTTCTTGCAGGCGCACTCTCTTACGGCCACCTTCAGGCGCGCTCTGACTTATGGAGGCTTCTTCCTGCAGGCTCAATTTACTGCTACCCTTGGGTGTGCCCTGATCTGGTGATGCTTCTTCCAGCAGGCACTCTCTTATGACTGCCCTCAGGCGCACTCTGACCTGGTGATGCTTCTACTTCCATGCGCACTCTCTTACGGCTGTCCTCGGGCACGCTCTGACCTGTGGATGCTTCTTACAGCAGGAACACTCTCTTACTGCTGCTGTCAGCCGCGCTCTGACCTGTTGATGCTTCCTTCCGCAGGTGCACTCTGATCTGATGATGCTTCGTATAGTCGGCGCACTCTCTTACCGCTGTCCTTGGGCGTGCTCTGGCCTGTTGATGCTTCTTCCCCACAGGCACACTCTCTTATGGCTGCCCTCAGGCACACTCTGACCTGTTGATGCTTCTTCCCGCAGGCGCACTCTGATCTGATGATGCTTCATACAGCCGGCGCACTCTCTTACCGCAGCCCTCGGGCGCGCTCTGGCCTGTTGATGCTTCTTCCCCCGCAGGCACACTCTCTTATGGCTGCCCTCAGGCGCGCTCTGGCCTGTTGATGCTTCTTCCCCCGCAGGCACACTCTTTCGGCTGCCCTCAGGCGCGCTCTGGCCTGTTGATGCTTCTTCCCCCGCAGGCACACTCTCTTATGGCTGCCCTCAGGCGCGCTCTGGCCTGTTGATGCTTCATACAGCCGGCGCACTCTCTTACCGCAGCCCTCGGGCGCGCTCTGGCCTGTTGATGCTTCTTCCCCCGCAGGCACACTCTCTTATGGCTGCCCTCAGGCGCGCTCTGGCCTGTTGATGCTTCATACAGCCGGCGCACTCTCTTACCGCAGCCCTCGGGCGTGCTCTGGCCTGTTGATGCTTCTTCCCCCGCAGGCACACTCTCTTATGGCTGCCCTCAGGCGCGCTCTGGCCTGTTGATGCTTCTTCCCCCGCAGGCACACTCTTTCGGCTGCCCTCAGGCGCGCTCTGGCCTGTTGATGCTTCTTCCCCCGCAGGCACACTCTCTTATGGCTGCCCTCAGGCGCGCTCTGGCCTGTTGATGCTTCATACAGCCGGCGCACTCTCTTACCGCAGCCCTCGGGCGCGCTCTGGCCTGTTGATGCTTCTTCCCCCGCAGGCACACTCTCTTATGGCTGCCCTCAGGCGCGCTCTGGCCTGTTGATGCTTCATACAGCCGGCGCACTCTCTTACCGCAGCCCTCGGGCGTGCTCTGGCCTGTTGATGCTTCTTCCCCCGCAGGCACACTCTCTTATGGCTGCCCTCAGGCGCGTTCTGACCTGTTGATGCTTCTTCCTGCAGGCGTACGGTATTGTCTGGAAAGCAATCGACCGCAAATCAGGAGAAATTGTGGCTGTAAAGAAAATTTTTGATGCCTTTAGAAACCGGACAGATGCTCAGGTGAGGAATCGATGTGTGTGACATGGTGTGGGGACAGGAAGTTCTGCGGACATTTGTGCCTCATTTATTGTCTTCCCCTCTCTTTACAGAGAACCTTCCGGGAAATCATGTTTCTTCAGGTGAGTCGTGTGACCATCAGATATGGAAGTCTCCTCATTCGTGTAGGCCACACAAGACATGTATATTCTGTGTACTCTGTACGGAAGTGGCATCACGACTGAACCCCCGATCACCTGATCATCTCTGGGGGCCAGTACCGGATATAACATCACTGCTGACGCCCCCATCATGTGATCATCTCCAGATAGGACATGACATCACTGCTCACGCCCCGATCATGTGGTCATCTCCAGATAGGACATGACATCACTGCTGACGCCCCGATCATGTGGTCATCTCCAGATAGGACATGACATCACTGCTGACGCCCCATCATGTGATCATCTCCAGATAGGACATGACATCACTGCTGACGCCCGATCATGTGATCATCTCCAGGGCCCAGTATAGGACATGACATCACTGCTGACGCCCCCATCATGTGATCATCTCCAGATAGGACATGACCTCACTGCTGACAGCCCAATGATGTGATCCTCTTCAGGCTCTGGTATAGGATGTGACATCACTCTTGACACCCCGATCACGTGATCATGTGATCTGTTCTGTACTCTTAGGAGTTCGGGGAACATCCAAACGTCATCAAGTTGCTGAACGTCATTCGAGCTCAAAATGACAAAGATATCTACCTGGTGTTCGAGTATATGGGTAATGCCCCCCTCATTATATGTACTGAGGTGTGAGATATGGGGGTCTAGGTCTGTAGTGATGGGGTTCATATACCTTGTGCCTCATGGTGTCCCCCTTCCCCCAGAGACCGACCTTCACGCAGTGATTAAGAAGGGCAGTCTCCTGAAGGACGTGCACATGAGATACATACTGTACCAACTTCTAAAGGCCACCAAGTTCCTGCACTCCGGCAATGTCATCCACCGAGACCAGAAGGTGGGTACCCAGGCAGGCGTCATTCATCGAGGGGTCAGTGTCCGGGCAGGCGTCATTCATCGAGGGGGTCAGTGTCCGGGCATGCGTCATTCATCGAGGGGTCAGTGTCCGGGCAGGCGTCATTCATTGAGGGGTCAGTGTCCGGGCAGGCGTCATTCATTGAGGGGTCAATGCCGGGGTGGGCGTCATTCATTGAGAGGTCAGTGCCGGGGTGGGCGTCATTCATTGAGAGGTCAGTGCCGGGGTGGGCGTCATTCATTGAGGGGTCAGTGCCGGGGTGGGCGTCATTCATTGAGAGGTCAGTGCCGGGGTGGGCGTCATTCATTGAGAGGTCAGTGCCGGGGTGGGCGTCATTCATTGAGGGGTCAGTGCCGGGGTGGGCGTCATTCATTGAGGGGTCAGTGCCGGGGTGGGCGTCATTCATTGAGGGGTCAGTGCCGGGGTGGGCGTCATTCATTGAGAGGTCAGTGCCGGGGTGGGCGTCATTCATTGAGGGGTCAGTGCCGGGGTGGGCGTCATTCATTGAGGGGTCAGTGCCGGGGTGGGCGTCATTCATTGAGAGGTCAGTGCCGGGGTGTGCGTCATTCATTGAGGGGTCAGTGCCGGGGTGGGCGTCATTCATTGAGGGGTCAGTGCCGGGGTGGGCGTCATTCATTGAGGGGTCAGTGCCGGGGTGGGCGTCATTCATTGAGGGGTCAGTGCCGGGGTGGGCGTCATTCATTGAGGGGTCAGTGCCGGGGTGGGCGTCATTCATCGAGGGGTCAGTGCTGGGGTGGGCGTCATGCATTGAGGGGTCAATGCCAGGATGGGCGTTATTCATTGAGGGGTCAGTGCCAGGATGGGCGTTATTCATCGAGGGGTCAATGGCCAGGGCAGGCGTCATTGTTTGGTGTATATGGTCAGCTCCCTGGGATGAGAGTCCTGCTGCGGTGTCATTTATTGGTGTAAGTGCCCCGCGGTGGACATATTGCCTCGGGGTGAGGAGTTTGTGCTTGGCATCATTTATCGGGTCGCTCTGTGCCCGCAGCCTTCTAATATCCTGCTGGATGCGGACTGCCTGGTGAAGCTGTGCGACTTTGGCCTGGCGCGCTCGCTGTATCAGATCCAGGAGGATTCTGGGAACCCAGCACTGACAGAGTACGTGGCCACACGCTGGTACCGCGCTCCCGAGATATTACTGGCATCTCACAGGTATGTGAGGGAATGCAGTGAGCGGGCCGTGCCCCCCTGTCCTGCCACTCACTGCCCACCTTGATCTGCTACAGGTACACAAAGGGTGTGGACATGTGGAGTGTGGGCTGTATCCTTGCTGAGATGCTGCTGGGCAAACCACTCTTCCCAGGAACCTCCACCATCAACCAGATCGAGCGCATCATGAGCGTCATCCCCGCTCCATCACAGGAAGGTGGGTGTGCTGCCTGTGTGTGCTGGGGAAGGGCGTACCACCAACGTATGGGGGGTCTGCTGCCTGCAGGTTAGCCGCCCGTGTCTGCTGATCACAGGTTAGCCGCCCATGTCTGCTGATCACAGGTGAGCCGCCCGTGTCTGCTGATCACAGGTGAGCCGCCCGGTGTTTGCTGATCACAGGTGAGCCCGCCCGTGTCTGCTGATCACAGGTGAGCCGCCCGTGTCTGCTGATCACAGGTGAGCCGCCCGTGTCTGCTGATCCACAGGTGAGCCGCCCGTGTCTGCTGATCACAGGTGAGCCGCCCGTGTCTGCTGATCACAGGTGAGCCGCCCGTGTCTGCTGATCACAGGTGAGCCGCCCGTGTCTGCTGATCACAGGTGAGCCGCCCGTGTCTGCTGATCACAGGTCAGTCGCCCCGTGTCTGTTGATCACAGGTGAGCCGCCCGGTGTCTGCTGATCACAGCCATTGCTTGGTTTGCCCCCCATGTCTGCTATGTGTGCCACCCGTGTCTGCTGATCACAGGTGAACCGCCAGTATCTGCTGCGTGTGCCGCCCTTGTCCGGTTGGCGTGCTGCCCGTGTCTGCTGAGTGGGCAGCCATTGCTTGGTTTGCCCCCCATGTCTGCTATGTGTGCCACCCGTGTCTGCTGATCACAGGTGAACCGCCAGTATCTGCTGCGTGTGCCGCCCTTGTCCGGTTGGCGTGCTGCCCGTGTCTGCTGAGTGGGCAGCCATTGCTTGGTTTGCCCCCCGTGTCTGCGGGGTGGGTGTGCCGCCTGTATCACCTGGTTGCAGCTTTTCCTGCTTTGTGACGATTTTCGCTTTCTGCAGATATCTTGGCTATAAAGTCAGATTACGGAGCATCGGTCGTCAGCCGGATGAACGCCCGGTAAGTGGCAGGCTATGACTGACCGCTACGGCATGTCCCTGGCGCTGAGCTGTATACTCGTGTTCGTGGCATGTTTGTGACATGAAGAGAGGTTAGGACCTGTCATGTCATCTGCAGGCAGAAGATCCCGCTCCCGGAGCTGTTGCCCCCGAGTTGTCCCTCAGATGCCGTTGACCTAATGACAAAGCTGCTCGTCTTCAACCCTGACAAAAGGTTGACGGCGGAGGAGGCCCTGGAGCACCCGTATGTGCGCAGGTTTGTGTTATTTTTGTGCGGACCCCTGTGTTCAGCCCCCGCCTTGTCCTATAGCTCCTGTAATGTAAGTCACAGCCACGTTTATGCCTTCATCTGTTGTTCAGATTTCACTCTGCGGCTCGAGAGCCGGCGCTGGACTACGATGTCATTCTCCCCCTCGATGACGACATTCAGTTATCTGTCGCCGAATACCGGAACAAGTTGTATGAGGTGAAGGTCACATATTAATGGGGGGGGGGACAATATTCCCATGAGGGGCTAATGACGAGCCCAGGTCCTGGAGCCGATGCTGGTCACCGTGCCACGTCGTGGGTCTTCTTTCCGGTCTTGAATTACCTCCAGATGCCACTGAGGCTTTCTCCACACCATTAGAGTCCTCCCCTCTGCCCTTTGGGTGGACTCGGTGCAGGGCTTCGCTGTCCTCCGCCAGCCTCTTGTCACCTCCTTACTTCTGTCCTCTAGATGATTCTTGAAAGGAAGATCAATGCTCGGAGGCAGAAAAGAGAGACCCTTAAAGAAAGCGCTGAACCCGGGGCCAAAAATCCCCAGGATGCTGGATGTCCACAGACGAAGGACGCGTCACCCCCTGTATCGAGCACCAGCCATGTCTCTGTGGCTCCCGTGAAACCCGTTACCTGTGAATCCACACCACCAAAAATTGATGGCTGTACCCAGAACCCGAAACCTAAGTCACCTATGTATAACCCCATCAACCACAGCGTCAGCCAGTGTATGTAGTGTCCCCCGGGCATCACTGTCTTGACGCAGAATGTCGTTATTTCCTTAGCCTTCATAATGTAAGACTTGTTTTCTCCTTTAGCGGGATCCGGACATTGGCGAGGGGTTCCCCACCAAAAAAGATCAGGAAGTCGGCAAATCCAGGAGCCCACCACAACCACCCAGGGGGTAAGACGAGTGTTCACAGCGTCAACAGATAATAGCCGATGCCACTTATTAACCCCTTCAGCCCCCAGCCTGTTTTCACCTTAAAGACCCGGCCATTTTTTGCAATTTTGACCAGTGTCACTTTGACAGGTTATAACTCTGGAACACTTCAACGGATCCTGGCGATTCTGAGATTGTTTTTTCGTGACATATTGTACTTCATGTCAGTGGTAAATTTAGGCCGATATGTTTTGCGTTTATTTGTGAAAATTTCGGAAATTTGGCGAAAATTTTGAAAATTTTGCAATTTTCAAAATTTGAAATTTTATGCCCATAAATCTGAGAGATATGTCACACAAAAAAGTTACTAAATAACATTTCCCACATGTCTACTTTACACCAGCGCAATTTTTGAAAAAAAAAAAAATTCCGTTAGGAAGTTAGAAGGGTTCAAAGTTCATCACCAATTTCTCATTTTTCCAACAAAATTTACAAAAAAAAATTTTTTAGGTACCACATCACATTTGGAGTGATTTGAGAAACCTAGGCGACAGAAAATACCCAAAAGTGACCCAATTCTAAAATCTGCACCCCTCACTCTGCTCAAAACCACATCCAAGAAGTTTATTAACCCTTTAGGAGCTTCACAGCAACCAAAGCAATGTAGACAAAAAAATGAAAATTTTACTTTTTTAACACAAAAATGTTACTTTAGCCATAAAAATTAGTATTTTCACAAGGGTATCAGGAAAAATGCATCATAAAATG
Organism: Anomaloglossus baeobatrachus; assembly: GCF_048569485.1. Classification (NCBI taxonomy): domain Eukaryota; kingdom Metazoa; phylum Chordata; class Amphibia; order Anura; family Aromobatidae; genus Anomaloglossus; species Anomaloglossus baeobatrachus. Next base: position 15,475,184 of record NC_134358.1, on the reverse strand, counting down.
TATCGTGCATTTTCTCCTGAGTACGCAGATACCCCATATGTGGTGGAAATCAAATGTTTGGGCACACAGCAGGACTCGGAAGGCAAGGAGCGCCATTTGAATTTTTGAGTGCAAAATTAGCTGCACTCATTAGCGGACGCCATGTCGGGTTTGAAGACTCCCCGAGGTGCCTAAACAATGGAGCTCCCCCATAAGTGACCCCATTTTGGAAACTAGAGCCCTCAAATATTTTTTCTAGATGTTTGATGTGCACTTTGAACCCCTGGTGGCTTCACAGAAATTTATAACGTTGAGCCGTGAAAAGAAAAAATTTTTTTTTTACCACAAAACTGTTGCTTCAACCAGGTAGCTTTTTTTATCACAAGGGTATCAGGAAAAAATGCACCATAAAATGTATTGTGCATTTTCTCCTGAGTACGCAGATACCCCATATGTGGTGGAAATCAAATGTTTGGGCACACGGCAGGACTCGGAAGGCAAGGAGCGCCATTTGAATTTTTGAGTGCAAAATTAGCTGCACTCATTAGCGGACGCCATGTCGGGTTTGAAGACTCCCCGAGGTGCCTAAACAATGGAGCTCCCCCATAAGTTACCCCATTTTGGAAACTAGAGCCCTCAAATATTTTTTCTAGATGTTTTATGTGCACTTTGAACCCCTGGGGGCTTCACAGAAGTTTATAACGTTGAGCCGTGAAAAGAAAAAATTTTTTTTTTTACCACAAAACTGTTGCTTCAACCAGGTAGCTTTTTTTATCACAAGGGTATCAGGAAAAAATGCACCATAAAATGTATTGTGCATTTTCTCCTGAGTACGCAGATACCCCATATGTGGTGGAAATCAAATGTTTGGGCGCACGGCAGGACTCGGAAGGCAAGGAGCGCCATTTCACAGCAAAATTGGTTGGAATTATTAGCGGACGCTATGTTGCGTTTGGAGACCCCCTGAAGTGCCTAAACAATGGAGCTCCCCCACAATTGACCCCATTTTGGAAACTAGACCCCTCATGGAATTTATCTAGCTGTTTAGGGAGCACTTTGAACCCCTGGAGGCTTCACAAACGTTTGTAATGTTGAGCCGTGAAAATATTTTATTTTTTTTACCACAAAATTGTTTTTTCAAACAGGTAGCTTTTTTTCCACAAGGGTATCAGGAAAAAATGCACCATAAAATGTATTGTGCAATTTCTCCTGAGTACGACGATACCTCATATGTGGTGGAAATCAATTGTTTGGGCGTACGGCGGGGCTCAGAAGAGAAGGAGCGCCATTTCACAGTAAAATTGATTGGAATTATTAGCAGACGCCATGTTTCATTTGGAGACCCCCTGAGGTGCCTAAACAATGGAGCTCCCCCACATGTGATCCCATTTTGGAAACTAGACCCCCCCCCATACAAAAAAAATTAGTTTGGCGAAATAAAAAATACAGACATCAGTAGAAAAAAAAAAAAAAAATGAGCGCCTGCCAAGACCAGTGCCAAACGTGAGAGCAATGCACGAGTCTCGCATCGCATCATCCACTGCAGTCTGGAAGCGAGCAACTGCGCTGGATAATGCGATGCGAGAGGGCGGGGCGGCAGATGAGAAAGGGCGCAGCGGATGGAGGAGCGGCAGAGGATGGGAAAGGGCGCAGCGGATGGATGATGGGAAATGGCGCAGCGGATGGATGGGAAATGGCGCAGCGGATGGAGGAGCGGCAGAGGATGGGGGGGGGTGAGATGGGGATACCTACCTTACAGGATGGATCTAGGCAGCAGGATCACAGCAGACAGAAGAGGCAGCAGACAGAAGAGGCAGCAGATGAAGGAGGCAACAGATCGAGGAGGGTGAGAGGGGGCAGTAGATGGAAAATGGGAGAGAGCAGGCAGCAGATCGGGGAGGGGGGCAGAGTCTGATGGGAGAGAGAGATGGCACATGTAGGGGAAGGGAGGGGGGCTTGCAGCACATGTAGGGGGAGGGAGGGGGGCTTGCAGCACATGTAGGGGGAGGGAGGGGGGCTTGCAGCACATGTAGGGGGAGGGAGGGGGGCTTGCAGCACATGTAGGGGGAGGGTGGCTGGCTTGCAGCACATGTAGGGGGAGGGTGGCTTGCAGCACATGTAGGGGGAGGGTGGCTTGCAGCACATGTGCTGCAAGCCAGCCACCCTCCCCCCACATGTGCTGCAAGCCAGCCACCCTCCCCCCACATGTGCTGCAAGCCCCCCTCCCTCCCCCTACATGTGCTGCAAGCCCCCCTCCCTCCCCCTACATGTGCTGCAAGCCCCCCTCCCTCCCCCCACATGTGCTGCAAGCCCCCCTCCCTCCCCCCACATGTGCTGCAAGCCAGCCACCCTCCCCCCACATGTGCTGCAAGCCAGCCACCCTCCCCCCACGTGGGGGGAGGGTGGCTTGCAGCACATGGAGGGATAGGTGGTGTGGCGATGGAGAAGGGGCAGCCGATGAAGGAGGCGGCGGCCGCCGCCGATCGGGGGCAGCAGCGGCTGAAAAAGGTGGGTGCGACGGCGGCGGGGACAGTGGCGAGCATGGCGGCGGGGACGGCGGTGGATCGGGAGCGGCGGCGGGGACGGCGGTGGATCGGGAGCGGCGGCGGGGACGGCGGTGGATCGGGAGCATGGCGGCGGGGACGGCGGTGGATCGGGAGCGGCGGCGGAGACAGCGGTGCAGCGGGAGCATGGCGGCGGGGACGGCGGTGGATCGGGAGCGGCGGCGGAGACAGCGGTGCAGCGGGAGCATGGCGGCGGGGACGTCGGTGGATCGGGAGCGGCGGCGGAGACAGCGGTGCAGCGGGAGCATGGCGGCGGGGACGTCGGTGGATCGGGAGCGGCGGCGGAGACAGCGGTGCAGCGGGAGCATGGCGGCGGGGACGGCGGTGGATCGGGAGCGGCGGCGGAGACAGCGGTGCAGCGGGAGCATGGCGGCGGGGACGGCGGTGCAGCGGGAGCATGGCGGCGGGGACGGCGGTGCAGCGGGAGCATGGCGGCGGGGACGGCGGTGGATCGGGAGCGGCGGCGGAGACAGCGGTGCAGCGGGAGCATGGCGGCGGGGACGGCGGTGGATCGGGAGCGGCGGCGGAGACAGCGGTGCAGCGGGAGCATGGCGGCGGGGACGGCGGTGGATCGGGAGCGGCGGCGGAGACAGCGGTGCAGCGGGAGCATGGCGGCGGGGACGGCGGTGGATCGGGAGCGGCGGCGGAGACAGCGGTGCATCGGGAGCATGGCGGCGGGGACAGCGGTGAAGCGGCAGCAGCGGCGGGGCGATCGGAGACAGCGGCGGGAGCAGCGGCGGGGCGATCGGAGACAGCGGCGGTGAAGCGGGAGCAGCGGCGGGGCGATCGGAGACAGCGGCGGTGAAGCGGGAGCAGCGGCGGGGACAGGGGCGGGCGGCGGGGCGATCGGGGACAGGGGCGGGCGGCGGGGGACAACAACTTACCGCTCTCCTCGGCTTCCAGGGACGGTCACAGGCCGCAGATCCACATTGATTGGAGAGAGCGGTCACAAGACCGGTCTCTCCAATCAGAGCTGGGGGCGGGTGAAGCATCGATCACCCAGCTCCAGCCAATGGCCAGTGCTACAGCAGCACTGATCAGGGCTGGATTTCAATGTTCCAGCCATTTTCAATGGCTGGAACATTACAGTGGCTGTAATTGGCTGAGCGGCGTTCGTCAGCCAATCACAGCCTCTGTAGGTTCGGGGAGGAGGCACCACCCCTCCTGACGTCAGGCAGAGGTCCCCTCCTTCCCGAATCCACCGTTTAAGTAAATAAATTTCACTCCCCGGGGCTCCGGGACCGCGATTTCGCCAGGACGTACTGAGTACGTCATGGGTCCTTTAGCACCATGTCACCATGACGTACTCAGTACGTCCAAGGTCGTTAAGGGGTTAATAACTGGGTTAACATTGTATAGCGCACAGCCTACCTAAAGGTGCCATTAAGGTGCACAGCAGCGGTATCTGGCCATACCCCACAAGCTCCCCCTCCAGGAAAGTGGCACTGACTCTCCGATTGTGCCCCCCCCCTGCAAAATGCACGGAGCTCCGATCCTGCTCCACCCCCTGACAAAGTGCATGGAAGCTCAAATTCTGCTCCCCCCCCCCCCTGGTGAGTTGCGCAGAAGCTCCGATCCTGCTCCCTCTCCTGGCAAGGTGTGCTGAACTCCGATCCTGTTCGCCCCCCCCCGGCAAGGTGCGCAGAAGCTCCTCCGATCCTGCTCCTCCCTCCCAGCATGGTGTGCTGAAGCTCCGATCCTGCTCCCCCTTTTGGCAAAGGTGCGCAGCAGCTCTGATACTGCTCCCCCTCCTGGCAAGGTGTACTGAACTCCGATCCTGCTCCTCCTCCTGGCAAGGTGTGCTGAGGCTCCGATCCTGCTCCTCCTCCTGGCAAGGTGTTCTGAACTCCGATCCTGTTCGCCCCCCCCCCCTCCCGGCAAGGTGCGCGGAAGCTCCGATCCTGCTCCTCCCTCCCAGCATGGTGTGCTGAAGCTCCGATCCTGCTCCCCCTTTTGGCAAAGGTGCGCAGCAGCTCTGATACTGCCCCCCCTCCTGGCAAGGTGCGCGGAAGTTCCGGTCCTGCTCAACCCCCCCCCCCGGCAAGGTGCACAAATACTCCGATTTTGCTTCCCCCTCCTGGCAAGGTGAGTGGAAGTCCAATCTTGTTACCCCCTCTTGGCAAGGTAAGCGGAAGTCTGACCTTGCTCTTCCCTCTTGGCAAGATGCAAGGAAGCCCCTATCCTCCGATTAGGTGCGCAAAAGCTCTGATGCTACTCCCCATCCTGGCAAGGTGTATGGCAACTGTAATCTTGCTCCCCCTCCTGGCAAGGTGTGCGGAAGCTCCTTTTCTCCCCCGATGAGGTGTGCGGAAGGTTTGGCAACGTGTGCGAAAGCTCCGATCCTGCTCCCCCCCTCTTGGCAAGATTCGTGGAAGCACCACACCGATCCTGCTCGCCCTCCCGGCAAGGTGTGCAAAAGCTCCGACACTGCTCCCCCCTTCCGGCAAGGTGCACGGCAACTCTGCTGCTTACCCTCCCGGCAAGGTGCGTGGAAGCTCCAATTCTGCTCCCCCCCGATGAGCTGCGCGGAAGGTCTGGCATGGGTGCGGAAGCTCCGATCCTGGTCACCCTCCCGGCAAGGTGTGCAAAAGCTCCATTACTGCTCCCCCCCCCTTCTGGCAGGGTGCATGGCAACTCTGATCCTGCTCCCCTTCTCGGTAAAGTGCAAGGACGCTCCTCTCCTGCTCCCCCTTTCAGTAAGGTGCGCGGAAGCTCCCATCTTCCTTATCCCTGATGGGGCAGTTCTGATTCTGGTACATAGCGCCTCTGCTGTGGGAGGTTGCAGCGTCTCGTCGTGGTGGAGGCATCTAAGGCCTCTCCGATGTTGCTGCTTCTCGTACATAAAATACCTGACTCCTGATTTCTCCACAAGGTTAACAAAGGTCAGGAGCCTCGAGGAAAAACTGCTCCTGTCACAAGGACCCGCTCCTTCTCACTGACGCAGCAGGCGAGGGCAGCGGCCCCCAATAACCCTCTCACTCGGAAGGAAACAGTGCCCACCACCACAGTGAGCGTAGCCGCCATCAGCGCCAGACTGGTAAGTAGGACTGGAAATACTGGAACAGAGGAGCATAAAGAAAAGTGGCTGGTGGGGACTGGGCCTACTCTGTACCGGGGATAGTAGTGGAGACGGAGGTCCCCTCTGTAACAGGGATTATGGTGCTGACAGAGATTTCCCCGTATCGGGGATTCTGGTGGTAATGGAGGATCCCTCTGTACCGGGGATAGTGGTGGTAATGGAGGTCTTCTCTGTACTGGGGATAGTGGTGGTAATGGAGGTCCCCTCTGTACCGGGGATAGTGGTGGGGGACGGAGGTCTCTTCTGTCCCGGGAATAGTAGTGGGGGACGGAGGTCCCCACTGTACCGGGGATAGTGGTGGGGGACGGAGGTCTCTTCTGTACCGGGGATAGTGGTGGGGGACGGAGGTCTCTTCTGTACCAGGGATAGTGGTGGTGATGGAGGTCTCCTCTGTACCAGGGATAGTGGTGGGGGACGGAGGTCCCCTCTGTACCGGGGACAGTGGTGGGGGACGGAGGTCTCCTCTGTCCCGGGGATAGTGGTGGGGGACGAAGGTCTCCTTGATACGGGTACTACTGTGATTACAAGCGCTGTGACCTGGACTTTCTGTCTCCTCCAGAACCAGCGCACTCCAGCGGTGCAGACCCGTGAAGTAAGACCTGCCCCAAAGTTCAGTAAGAAGATTTTTCAGGGGGCCTCCAATGTGAGCACAGCGGGGGACCCCAAAGCTTCACTGCACAGCTACACACAGGCGTATGGAACCATCAGTAAATCGGCGCTGCAGAATTTGCCGCTCCACAGTGCAGCGTCACCGGCGGACAAGTGACCCGAGCCCATGAATCAACAACTGGCTGTGTTTGGCCCTATCCTCAAGGGGCCACGTACTGTACTGTGGGGAGTGGGGGTCTTCCTCATCAGTGGCTGTATTAGTGCCTTCTCCCATGTGGGGATCTGGTCTTGCGTCCTCTCAGAACTATGTGCCTTGTACATACTCCGGCCCGGGGGGCGGTCACGGCGGTGAGGTCGAGGTGTCACCCTGCGCCTCACACCGGACCCTGTTTTCTACTGATAATAGAGGTGATTATTTATTCAGTCTTGTGTGGTCTGATTCTCTGATTCTCCATACGATGAAAGATCTGCAAACCTCACACTACGCACCAATACGACCAAAATATGTGCCCCCCGATACCCACGAGCTCAGGGGACATCTCCTCCACAGCCGGGGTAATCTGGAGATCTCCTGTGCCTAGAACAGTCCTCGCTATCCAGGAAAACTCCACAGGATTATGGGGGGTCTGCTGGGGCTGAGGTCCAGGCTGGGGGAGATGCTCGAGGTCCTCCACCCCGTGTGTGTACAGGGCTGACTGAGCACAAGGGCAGTAATACCGGAAAAGGAAAGCGCCAATTCCCAATTGGTGGCCCAAAGGTGCACCATGTATTTCGAGAAGTGCGGCTCTCCTGTAATCTGCTAATCCCAGGGTCCTCCATCATCAGACTGGAGGGGTAATCCTGCCCGGGCACGCATTCACGCCAGGGATGACGAGCTTTACACCTCTCCAGCAGACGCTTGGCATTGTGCATGATGATATTACTGTGTGCAGCTCCCCACAGTCCAGTGATGATGAGCTTTACACCTCTCCAGCAGACGCTTGGCATTGTGTATGATGATATCACTGTGTGCAGCTCCCCATAGTCCAGTGATGATGAGCTTTACACCTCTCCAGCAGACGCTTGGCATTGTGCATGATGATATTACTATGTGCAGCTCCCCATAGTCCAGTGATGATGAGCTTTACACCTCTCCAGCAGACGCTTGGCATTGTGTATGATGGTATTACTGTGTGCAGCTCCCCATAGTCCAGTGATGACGAGCTTTACACCTCTCCAGCAGACGCTTGGCATTGTGCATGATGATATTACTGTGTGCAGCTCCCCATAGTCCAGTGATGACGAGCTTTACACCTCTCCAGCAGACACGTGGCATTGTGCATGATGATATTACTGTGTGCAGCTTCCCATAGTCCAGTGATGATGAGCTTTACACCTCTCCAGCAGACGCTTGGCATTGTGCATGATGATATTACTGTGTGCAGCTCCCCATAGTCCAGTGATGATGAGCTTTACACCTCTCCAGCAGACGCTTGGCATTGTGCATGATTGTATTACTGTGTGCAGCTCCCCATAGTCCAGTGATGATGAGCTTTACACCTCTCCAGCAGACGCTTGGCATTGTGCATGATGATATCACTGTGTGCAGCTCCCCACAGTCCAGTGATGACGAGCTTTACACCTCTCCAGCAGACGCTTGGCATTGTGCATGATGATATTACTGTGTGCAGCTCCCCATAGTCCAGTGATGACGAGCTTTACACCTCTCCAGCAGACGCTTGGCATTGTGTATGATGATATCACTGTGTGCAGCTCCCCATAGTCCAGTGATGACGAGCTTTACACCTCTCCAGCAGACGCTTGGCATTGTGCATGAGGATATTACTGTGTGCAGCTCCCCATAGTCCAGTGATGATGAGCTTTACACCTCTCCAGCAGACGCTTGGCATTGTGTATGATGATATAACTGTGTGCAGCTCCCCACAGTCCAGTTATGATGAGCTTTACACCTCTCCAGCAGACGCTTGGCATTGTGCATGATGATATTACTGTGTGCAGCTCCCCATAGTCCAGTGATGACGAGCTTTACACCTCTCCAGCAGACGCTTGGCATTGTGCATGATGATATCACTGTGTGCAGCTCCCCATAGTCCAGTGATGATGAGCTTTACACCTCTCCAGCAGACGCTTGGCATTGTGTATGATGATATCACTGTGTGCAGCTCCCCATAGTCCAGTGATGATGAGCTTTACACCTCTCCAGCAGACGCTTGGCATTGTGTATGATGATATCACTGTGTGCAGCTCCCCACAGTCCAGTGATGATGAGCTTTACACCTCTCCAGCAGACGCTTGGCATTGTGCATGATGGTATCACTGTGTGCAGCTCCCCATAGTCCAGGGATAACGAGCTTTACACCTCTCCAGCAGACGCTTGGCATTGTGCATGATGATATCACTGTGTGCAGCTCCCCATAGTCCAGTGATGATGAGCTTTACACCTCTCCAGCAGACGCTTGGCATTGTGCATGATGGTATCACTGTGTGCAGCTCCCCATAGTCCAGTGATGATGAGCTTTACACCTCTCCAGCAGACGCTTGGCATTGTGCATGATGATATCACTGTGTGCAGCTCCCCATAGTCCAGTGATGATGAGCTTTACACCTCTCCAGCAGACGCTTGGCATTGTGCATGATGGTATTACTGTGTGCAGCTCCCCACAGTCCAGTGATGACGAGCTTTACACCTCTCCAGCAGACGCTTGGCATTGTGCATGATGATATCACTGTGTGCAGCTCCCCATAGTCCAGTGATGATGAGCTTTACACCTCTCCAGCAGACGCTTGGCATTGTGCATGATGGTATCACTGTGTGCAGCTCCCCATAGTCCAGTGATGACGAGCTTTACACCTCTCCAGCAGACGCTTGGCATTGTGCATGATGGTATCACTGTGTGCAGCTCCCCATAGTCCAGTGATGATGAGCTTTACACCTCTCCAGCAGACGCTTGGCATTGTGTATGATGATATTACTGTGTGCAGCTCCCCACAGTCCAGTGATGATGAGCTTTACACCTCTCCAGCAGACGCTTGGCATTGTGCATGATGATATCACTGTGTGCAGCTCCCCATAGTCCAGTGATGATGAGCTTTACACCTCTCCAGCAGACGCTTGGCATTGTGCATGATGGTATTACTGTGTGCAGCTCCCCACAGTCCAGTGATGACGAGCTTTACACCTCTCCAGCAGACGCTTGGCATTGTGCATGATGATATCACTGTGTGCAGCTCCCCATAGTCCAGTGATGATGAGCTTTACACCTCTCCAGCAGACGCTTGGCATTGTGTATGATTATATCACTGTGTGCAGCTCCCCATAGTCCAGTAATGATAAGCTTTACACCTCTCCAGCAGACACTTGGCATTGTGCATGATGATATCACTGTGTGCAGCTCCCCATAGTCCAGTGATGACGAGCTTTACACCTCTCCAGCAGACGCTTGGCATTGTGCATGATGATATCACTGTGTGCAGCTCCCCATAGTCCAGTGATGATGAGCTTTACACCTCTCCAGCAGACGCTTGGCATTGTGTATGATGATATCACTGTGTGCAGCTCCCCACAGTCCAGTGATGACGAGCTTTACACCTCTCCAGCAGACGCTTGGCATTGTGCATGATGATATCACTGTGTGCAGCTCCCCACAGTCCAGTGATGACGAGCTTTACACCTCTCCAGCAGACGCTTGGCATTGTGCATGATGATATCACTGTGTGCAGCTCCCCACAGTCCAGTGATGACGAGCTTTACACCTCTCCAGCAGACGCTTGGCATTGTGCATGATGATATCACTGTGTGCAGCTCCCCACAGTCCAGTGATGATGAGCTTTATACCTCTCCAGCAGACGCTTGGCATTGTGTATGATGATATCACTGTGTGCAGCTCCCCACAGTCCAGTGATGACGAGCTTTACACCTCTCCAGCAGACGCTTGGCATTGTGTATGATGATATCACTGTGTGCAGCTCCCCACAGTCCAGTGATGACGAGCTTTACACCTCTCCAGCAGACGCTTGGCATTGTGTATGATGATATTACTGTGTGCAGCTCCCCATAGTCCAGTGATGATGAGCTTTACACCTCTCCAGCAGACGCTTGGCATTGTGCATGATGGTATCACTGTGTGCAGCTCCCCATAGTCCAGTGATGATGAGCTTTACACCTCTCCAGCAGACACGTGGCATTGTGCATGATGATATCACTGTGTGCAGCTCCCCATAGTCCAGTGATGATGAGCTTTACACCTCTCCAGCAGACGCTTGGCATTGTGCATGATGATATCACTGTGTGCAGCTCCCCATAGTCCAGTGATGACGAGCTTTACACCTCTCCAGCAGACGCTTGGCATTGTGCATTATGGTATTACTGTGTGCAGCTCCCCATAGTCCAGTGATGATGAGCTTTACACCTCTCCAGCAGACGCTTGGCATTGTGTATGATGATATTACTGTGTGCAGCTCCCCATAGTCCAGTAATGATAAGCTTTACACCTCTCCAGCAGACGCTTGGCATTGTGCATGATGATATCACTGTGTGCAGCTCCCCATAGTCCAGTGATGATAAGCTTTACACCTCTCCAGCAGACGCTTGGCATTGTGTATGATGATATTACTGTGTGCAGCTCCCCATAGTCCAGTGATGATGAGCTTTACACCTCTCCAGCAGACGCTTGGCATTGTGTATGATGGTATTACTGTGTGCAGCTCCCCATAGTCCAGTGATGATGAGCTTTACACCTCTCCATCAGACGCTTGGCATTGTGCATGATGATATCACTGTGTGCAGCTCCCCACAGTCCAGTGATGATGAGCTTTACACCTCTCCTGCAGACGCTTGGCATTGTGCATGATGGTATCACTGTGTGCAGCTCCCCATAGTCCAGTGATGACGAGCTTTACACCTCTCCAGCAGACGCTTGGCATTGTGCATGATGGTATCACTGTGTGCAGCTCCCCATAGTCCAGTGATGATGAGCTTTACACCTCTCCAGCAGACGCTTGGCATTGTGTATGATGATATTACTGTGTGCAGCTCCCCACAGTCCAGTGATGATGAGCTTTACACCTCTCCAGCAGACGCTTGGCATTGTGCATGATGATATCACTGTGTGCAGCTCCCCATAGTCCAGTGATGATGAGCTTCACACCTCTCCAGCAGACGCTTGGCATTGTGCATGATGGTATTACTGTGTGCAGCTCCCCACAGTCCAGTGATGACGAGCTTTACACCTCTCCAGCAGACGCTTGGCATTGTGCATGATGATATCACTGTGTGCAGCTCCCCATAGTCCAGTGATGATGAGCTTTACACCTCTCCAGCAGACGCTTGGCATCGTGTATGATTATATCACTGTGTGCAGCTCCCCATAGTCCAGTGATGACGAGCTTTACACCTCTCCAGCAGACGCTTGGCATTGTGCATGATGATATCACTGTGTGCAGCTCCCCATAGTCCAGTGATGATGAGCTTTACACCTCTCCAGCAGACGCTTGGCATTGTGCATGATGATATTACTGTGTGCAGCTCCCCACAGTCCAGTGATGATGAGCTTTACACCTCTCCAGCAGACGCTTGGCATTGTGTATGATGATATTACTGTGTGCAGCTCCCCATAGTCCAGTGATGACGAGCTTTACACCTCTCCAGCAGACGCTTGGCATTGTGCATGATGATATCACTGTGTGCAGCTCCCCATAGTCCAGTGATGATGAGCTTTACACCTCTCCAGCAGACGCTTGGCATTGTGCATGATGATATTACTGTGTGCAGCTCCCCATAGTCCAGTGATGATGAGCTTTACACCTCTCCAGCAGACGCTTGGCATTGTGCATGATCATATCACTGTGTGCAGCTCCCCATAGTCCAGTGATGATGAGCTTTACACCTCTCCAGCAGACACGTGGCATTGTGCATGATGATATCACTGTGTGCAGCTCCCCATAGTCCAGTGATGATGAGCTTTACACCTCTCCAGTAGACGCTTGGCATTGTGTATGATGATATCACTGTGTGCAGCTCCCCATAGTCCAGTGATGACGAGCTTTACACCTCTCCAGCAGACGCTTGGCATTGTGCATGATGATATCACTGTGTGCAGCTCCCCATAGTCCAGTGATGACGAGCTTTACACCTCTCCAGCAGACGCTTGGCATTGTGCATGATGATATTACTGTGTGCAGCTCCCCATAGTCCAGTGATGATGAGCTTTACACCTCTCCAGCAGACGCTTGGCATTGTGCATGATGGTATTACTATGTGCAGCTCCCCACAGTCCAGTGATGATGAGCTTTACACCTCTCCAGCAGACGCTTGGCATTGTGTATGATGATATTACTGTGTGCAGCTCCCCATAGTCCAGTAATGATAAGCTTTACACCTCTCCAGCAGACGCTTGGCATTGTGCATGATGATATCACTGTGTGCAGCTCCCCATAGTCCAGTGATGATAAGCTTTACACCTCTCCAGCAGACGCTTGGCATTGTGTATGATGATATTACTGTGTGCAGCTCCCCATAGTCCAGTGATGATGAGCTTTACACCTCTCCAGCAGACGCTTGGCATTGTGTATGATGATATTACTATGTGCAGCTCCCCATAGTCCAGTGATGATGAGCTTTACACCTCTCCAGCAGACGCTTGGCATTGTGCATGATGATATCACTGTGTGCAGCTCCCCACAGTCCAGTGATGATGAGCTTTACACCTCTCCAGCAGACGCTTGGCATTGTGTATGATGATATTACTGTGTGCAGCTCCCCATAGTCCAGTAATGATAAGCTTTACACCTCTCCAGCAGACGCTTGGCATTGTGCATGATGATATTACTGTGTGCAGCTCCCCATAGTCCAGTGATGATGAGCTTTACTCCTCTCCAGCAGACGCTTGGCATTGTGCATGATGATATCACTGTGTGCAGCTCCCCATAGTCCAGTGATGATGAGCTTTACACCTCTCCAGCAGACGCTTGGCATTGTGTATGATGGTATTACTGTGTGCAGGTCCCCATAGTCCAGTGATGATGAGCTTTACACCTCTCCAGCAGACGCTTGGCATTGTGCATGATGATATCACTGTGTGCAGCTCCCCATAGTCCAGTGATGATGAGCTTTACACCTCTCTAGCAGACGCTTGGCATTGTGTATGATGATATCACTGTGTGCAGCTCCCCACAGTCCAGTGATGACGAGCTTTACACCTCTCCAGCAGACGCTTGGCATTGTGCATGATGATATCACTGTGTGCAGCTCCCCATAGTCCAGTGATGACGAGCTTTACACCTCTCCAGCAGACGCTTGGCATTGTGCATGATGATATCACTGTGTGCAGCTCCCCACAGTCCAGTGATGACGAGCTTTACACCTGTCAGGGCCGGGCGGTCGGGCAGACCCAGGAGGTGGATCCACTGGGCCGAACTCTAAGATGGTGGTAGGGAGTCCGGTAGCTGAAGCACTGATGGGCAGCAGAACAGTCCGTGCAAGTGAAGGTAGCGGAGGAGTCCCTGGGACCACGGAGTCACAGATGGCAGTCCGGGTGACGTAGCTCAGGTTCGGAAGCCAAGATGATGTCAGGCGGGGTCCGGAACCTTTGGAGCAAGATGACGGGTCACCGCAGGGATCCGAGATGGTACGGACTGTCAGATGGCAGACGGACAGCGTGCGGGGCTCGGGATTCAGCAGGACTGGATGGCGAGGCGGGATCAGCTCTAGAAGAGAGATACGTAAGTATGGCAGGAAAACACAAGGAGACCTGACTCCTAGCTCAGAAAACACGAAGATCAGGCCCCGCCCCCTTGGACAAGAACCCCCTTTATACCCCGTACCTGTCTAACCTCATTTCCTGTTAATGGGCGCTGGCCCTTTAAGAAAGGGTCAGTGACCGCGCGCGCCCTAATGCGCATGCGCGCGGCCCGGGTGCCAGAAGCCAGGGAAGGAGGCTGAGAGGAGGACGCAGGGGAGCCGGCCAGGGCCTGGGAGGCCGTCGGGCGCCGGGATCGGCGGCCAGGGAGCCTAGGAAGGACGGGCACAAGAGACTGGGACGCGGGGAGCGTGGCAGGTGAGCCGGGGAGCGGGACAGGAGACCCGGGAAGGGGAGCCGAGGGCCCGGGGAGCGTGACAGTACCCCCCTCCCCACGCCCCCCTCCCCGCAACCGGGACATGAAGGCACGGATCAGAGGAGAGCCCACGTTCTCCCTGGGTTCCCAGGATCTATCCTCAGGACCATACCCCTCCCAGTCCACCAGGAAGAACTGCCGGCCACGAACAGTCTTCATGGCCACGATATCCCTTACCGCATAGATGTCGTCCTCAGCAATAGGAGGAGGAGCCGGACTGGCAGCAGCGGAGAAGGGACCAAGGAACACCGGCTTGAGTAGAGAGACGTGGAAGGAGTTGGGTATTTTCATCGTGGTCGGAAGCCTCAGTTTGTAGGAGACCTCATTGATCTTGCTGAGGACCTTAAACGGCCCGATGTAGCGAGGACCCAGCTTGTAGGAAGGTATCTTCAGTCGGATGTACTGGGAAGCAAGCCAGACCAGGTCACCAGGAGAGAAACACGGAGGATCTAGACGCCTTTTGTCAGCGTGTTTCTTCATCCGCTGGGAAGCGCGCCCAAGGGACGCCTTGACAGAGTCCCAAATGGTAGCGAAGTCACGGGCTACAGTATCAGCAGCAGGGACATCCGAAGAAGGGGATATAGGCAACGGGACGGAAGGCTGCAGTCCGTAAACGACATGGAAGGGAGATTTGGAGGACGACTCACTGACGTGGTGGTTATGGGAGAATTCAGCCCAAGGCAGAAGCGTGGACCAGTCGTCGTGATGGGCGTTGACATAGTGACGTAAGAAGGAGGTCAAGATTTGATTGACCCTTTCCACTTGGCCATTAGACTGAGGATGGTAAGCGGAAGAAAAGTCCAGAGTCACTCCCAGATGTTTGCAGAGAGCCCTCCAGAAGCGGGAGGTGAACTGAGTTCCTCTGTCGGACACGATGTGGGAAGGAAAGCCATGCAAGCGGAAGATATGTTGTATATAGGCTTCCGCGAGTTCCTGAGCAGAGGGCAGTCCGGGCATAGGGACGAAGTGAGCCATTTTGGAGAACCGATCCACCACGACCCATATGACTGTGTGTCCGGATGATACTGGCAAGTCCGTAATAAAGTCCATCGCTATGTGTTGCCATGGAACTGAGGGTATCGGCAGAGGCAGAAGACGGCCATAGGGCAGGTGTTTGGGCGTCTTGTTCCTGGCACAAGAGGGGCAGGCAGAGACAAAGGCGGCAACGTCCGTGCGAAGGGATGGCCACCAGTAATGGCGTACAATCGCACCCCATGTTCTCTTCTGGCCTGCATGGCCGGCTGTTTTCGAGGCATGACCCCAGTGTAACACTTTTTGCCTGTCGGTCTCAGAGACATAGGTCTTCCCGGGTGGTATCTGGGCCAGAGTGACAGGAGCCACCGGAACAATCTTGCTAGGAGAGATGATAGGTTGGGTAGTCTCTTCCTCCTGCTCCAGAGGCATGAGAGACCTAGACAAGGCATCAGCGCGTATATTCTTGTCTGCGGGTCGGAAGTGAAGCTGGAAGTCAAACCTGGCAAAGAATAAGGACCACCTGGCTTGTCGTGGGTTCAGTCGCTGAGCGGACCGCAGGTATTCCAGGTTCTTGTGGTCCGTGTAGATAATCACAGGGTACACTGCTCCTTCCAGGAGGTAGCGCCACTCCTCCAGAGCCAGTTTGACCGCCAATAGTTCTCGGTCACCGATGGTGTAATTACGTTCAGGTGCTGAGAAGCTTTTAGAGAAGAAACCGCAAGTCACCATCTTCCCGGAGGAGGATTTTTGCATGAGCACTGCTCCGGCTCCTGAGGAGGAGGCATCCACCTCTAAGGTGAACTGGCGGTTTAACTCCGGTCGGTGGAGTACAGGAGAGGAGGCGAATGCTCGCTTCAGGGAGCAAAACGCGGCGTCGGCCGCAGGTGACCAGTCCTTTGGATTAGCCTCCTTTTTGGTCAGAGCGGAGAGAGGAGCAGTCAGGGCGGAGAAGTGAGGGATAAACTGGCGGTAGTAGTTGGCAAATCCCAGGAACCGTTGGATTGCCTTCAGTCCAGAAGGGGGAGGCCAGTGGAGGATGGAGGAGACCTTCTTTGGATCCATCTGCAGCCCAGTACCCGAGATGATGTATCCCAGGAAAGGAAGAGAAGACTGCTCAAAGACGCACTTTTCATATTTGGCGTAGAGACGATTCTCTCTCAGTCTTTGTAGAACCAGCTTTACGTTCTCTCTGTGGGTCTGGAGGTCCGGAGAGAAGACAAGGATGTCATCCAGATAAACTACTACACATACGTAGAGGAGGTCCCGGAAAATGTCGTTCACCAGTTCTTGGAATACGGCAGGAGCGTTACACAGACCGAAGGGCATCACGCAGTATTCATAGTGCCCATCGCGAGTATTAAACGCGGTCTTCCATTCGTCTCCAGAGCGGATACGAACTAGGTTGTAGGCACCCCGAAGATCCAGTTTGGTGAACACACGGGCTCCTCTGAGCCGATCGAATAATTCGGGGATGAGCGGTAGGGGGTACTTGTTTTTTATGGTAATCTGATTCAAGCCCCGGTAGTCAATGCATGGGCGTAGGTCACCCTCTTTCTTCTTAACGAAGAAGAAGCCTGCTCCCGCAGGAGAGGAGGATCTCCGGATGAATCCCTTTGCCAGGCTTTCCGTGATGTAGGTGGACATGGCCCTGGTTTCGGCTGGAGACAACGGATATATCCGTCCTCGAGGTGGTGTTGTTCCTGGGAGCAGGTCGATGGCGCAATCGTAGGGACGGTGTGGCGGAAGTACCTCAGACTCCTTCTTGTCAAAAACGTCCGCGAAGGACCAATAGGCCGAGGGCAGACCCGGTAGGTACTCAGGAACCGGAGGTCGTCGGACTGGTTGTATAGACTTTAAACATCTTTCATGACAGGCAGAGCCCCAACGGGTGATTTCGCCAGTACCCCAGCTGACTGATGGTTCGTGTGTTCGCAACCAAGGAAGTCCCAGCAGGATTTGATGGGACATGTGTGGAAGGACGTAGAGAGAGATGTTCTCGGTGTGCAGAGCACCGATACGCAGTTCCACCGGCTTGGTGATCCAGGAGATGGTATCAGAGAGGGGTCTCCCATCCACCGAGGCAATCAGTAGGGGCTTCTCGAGTAGAGTAACAGGCAGCTGGTATTTGTCCACCGTGGCCTGCTGGATAAAATTGCCTGCTGCTCCGGAGTCGAGGTATGCCTCAGCCGTGAAGCGCGTCTCTCCTGTTGATACTTGTACCGTCCACATAACTGGGTCTGAGAGAGTCCCAGCACCTAGGGTGGCCTCTCCTACCAACCCTAGGCTTTGGAGTTTCCCGGCCTTTCCGGACAGGAGCGTAGGAGATGTGTGCCCTCTCCGCAGTAAAAGCAGAGGCCCTTGGCGAGCCGCTCTGCTCGACGTTGGTCAGACTGTCGTACTCGGTCAACCTGCATGGGTTCGTGGACAGGAATCCCAGCTGTTGATGACTGTGGCACAGAGGATTTCTGTGGCGGGGAGGAGTGCCGTACCGCACGTCGCTCACGAACCAGCTCTTTGGAGCGCTCCTGAAAACGAATGTCCACTCGAGTGGCTAGGGCAATCAGGGCATCTAGGGTGGAGGGCACGTCACGACCCGCCAACTCATCTTTGATGCGACTCGAAAGTCCTTCCCAGAAGGCGGCTGTCAGGGCCTCATTATTCCACCCGAGTTCAGAAGCCAAAGTGCGGAAACGGATGGCGTATTGGCCCACCGTCAGTGTTCCTTGACGTAGGCGGAGAAGTGATGAAGCAGACGCAGAGGCGCGTCCCGGCTCGTCAAAGGTACTGCGAAAGGCCTGCAGGAACTCTTGAAGATCCTTGGTCATGGGGTCCTCCTTCTCCCACAAGGGGTTCATCCACGCCAGTGCCTCGCCCTCCAGGTGAGACATTATAAAGGCGACCTTGGCTTGGTCGGAGGCGAACAGATGTGGCAGCTGCGTGAAATGAAGGGAACATTGGTTTATGAAGCCCCTGCAGGTCTTGGGATCTCCAGCATAACGAGGTGGTGACGCCAAACGGAGTCGGGAGGCATCCGACGCGGCTGCCACTGGTGCGGGAGCCGTGGATTGCCTAGTGGGGGACCTGGTTGCCGCAGGCGTCATTGATGCTTGTAACGTGTACAGGCGGGTGTCCACGGAGGTCATAAATTGCAGCATGCGGGTCTGGACTTCACGCTGGCGTTGGAGTTCCTCTTGCAGGGCCAATAGTGCTGCAGCGGGATCCATGGCCTGATCTTACTGTCAGGGCCGGGCGGTCGGGCAGACCCAGGAGGTGGATCCACTGGGCCGAACTCTAAGATGGTGGTAGGGAGTCCGGTAGCTGAAGCACTGATGGGCAGCAGAACAGTCCGTGCAAGTGAAGGTAGCGGAGGAGTCCCTGGGACCACGGAGTCACAGATGGCAGTCCGGGTGACGTAGCTCAGGTTCGGAAGCCAAGATGATGTCAGGCGGGGTCCGGAACCTTTGGAGCAAGATGACGGGTCACCGCAGGGATCCGAGATGGTACGGACTGTCAGATGGCAGACGGACAGCGTGCGGGGCTCGGGATTCAGCAGGACTGGATGGCGAGGCGGGATCAGCTCTAGAAGAGAGATACGTAAGTATGGCAGGAAAACACAAGGAGACCTGACTCCTAGCTCAGAAAACACGAAGATCAGGCCCCGCCCCCTTGGACAAGAACCCCCTTTATACCCCGTACCTGTCTAACCTCATTTCCTGTTAATGGGCGCTGGCCCTTTAAGAAAGGGTCAGTGACCGCGCGCGCGCCCTAATGCGCATGCGCGCGGCCCGGGTGCCAGAAGCCAGGGAAGGAGGCTGAGAGGAGGACGCAGGGGAGCCGGCCAGGGCCTGGGAGGCCGTCGGGCGCCGGGATCGGCGGCCAGGGAGCCTAGGAAGGACGGGCACAAGAGACTGGGACGCGGGGAGCGTGGCAGGTGAGCCGGGGAGCGGGACAGGAGACCCGGGAAGGGGAGCCGAGGGCCCGGGGAGCGTGACAACACCTCTCCAGCAGACGCTTGGCATTGTGCATGATGATATCACTGTGTGCAGCTCCCCATAGTCCAGTGATGACGAGCTTTACACCTCTCCAGCAGACGCTTGGCATTGTGTATGATGAAATCACTGTGTGCAGCTCCCCATAGTCCAGTGATGATGAGCTTTACACCTCTCCAGCAGACGCTTGGCATTGTGCATGATGATATTACTGTGTGCAGCTCCCCATAGTCCAGTGATGACGAGCTTTACACCGCTCCAGCAGACGCTTGGCATTGTGCATGATGATATTACTGTGTGCAGCTCCCCATAGTCCAGTGATGATGAGCTTTACACTGCTCCAGCAGACGCTTGGCATTGTGCATGATGATATTACTGTGTGCAGCTCCCCACAGTCCAGTGATGACGAGCCTTACACCTCTCCAGCAGACGCTTGGCATTGTGTATGATGGTATTACTGTGTGCAGCTCCCCATAGTCCAGTGATGATGAGCTTTACACCTCTCCAGCAGACGCTTGGCATTGTGCATGATGATATTACTGTGTGCAGCTCCCCATAGTCCAGTGATGACGAGCTTTACACCTCTCCAGCAGACGCTTGGCATTGTGCATGATGATATTACTGTGTGCAGCTCCCCATAGTCCAGTGATGACGAGCTTTACACCTCTCCAGCAGACGCTTGGCATTGTGCATGATGATATTACTGTGTGCAGCTCCCCATAGTCCAGTGATGATGAGCTTTACACCTCTCCAGCAGACGCTTGGCATTGTGCATGATGATATCACTGTGTGCAGCTCCCCATAGTCCAGTGATGACGAGCTTTACACCTCTGCAGCAGACGCTT